>NW_027182816.1:2977500-3112500 GCF_041146395.1 Eulemur rufifrons
CCTAACCCTAACCCAACCCAATCCTAACCCTAACCCCAACTCCAACCCCTAACCCTAACCCTAAACCCTAACCCTAACCCTAATTACTATGTTGAGAATTATTTGCCAGTTTTTGCAGCACCTTTCACCATAATTGTGATAAGGTTCATCTCTGTCTCCTTGAAACGAAGAGGGCTTCCATGGAAAAACTATGCTGAGGCCCAGCTCACTTGGTGTGGCCGATACTTGATCCTGGAGCCTGGCAAGAAGCCATTCTTCTAAGTATCATTGCACCATCCTTTTTCCATTATTTACAAAAGCAGAACACCTTTCACCATTTAGCATAAGGATCAGTCACTGGAGGGTAGGTTTTCGTGTGGGGTTGGGGGGGTGGTGGGAGGCAGACCATCTGTCAGTATGGTGGTTTGTTTATATTATCCCCAGAGAGGAGAAGTGGGCATGTGTGTGGCAGTTGAAAAGTGTGGATCCTGTTTCAGTCTTAGACCCCTCTATGCGTGGGCACAGGTAACTGGCTTGTTCCAAGAAGTATGTCACAGAGCTTTTGAAATAAACACTACATTGAGAGTTATTTGCCAGTTTTTGCAGCACCTTTCACGATAATTGTGATAAGGTTCATCTCTCCCTCCTTAAATCCAAGATGGCTGCGATGGAAAAAACTATGGTGAGGCCTAGCTAACTTGGTGTTGCTGATACTTGGTATTGGAGCCTGGCAAGAGACCACTCTTTCAAGTATCATTCCACCATCCTTTCTCCATTATTTTAAAAGGCAGAGCACCTTTCACCAGTTAGCATAAGAATGAGTTGCTGGAGGGGATGTTTTTATGTCGAGTCAGGGGGTGGTGGAGGAGCAGACCCTCTGTCAGTCTGGTGATTTGTTTTTATTATCCCCAGAGAGGAGAAGTGGGTATGTGTGTGGCAGGTGAAAAGGGCAGATCCTGTTTCAGTCTTAGACTGAACAGGATCCGCAGTTTTCAGCCTGTTCCTTTAAGAATCATTTGATTCATCAGCTGGGACTCTACCAAGGTTCTATAGACCCCTCTATGAGTGCGCCCAGTAAACTGGCTGGTTCCAAGAAGTATACCGCAGAGCTTTTGAAATAACTACTACGGTGAGAATTATTTGCCAGTTTTTGCAGCACCTTTCACAATAATTGTGTTAAGATTCGCCTCTGCATCCTTAAACACAAGATGGCTGCCATGGAAAACACTATGCTGAGGCATAGCTCACTTGGTGTTGCCAATACTTGGTACTGGACCCTGGCAAGAAGCCAGTTTTTTAAGTATCATTCCATGATCCTTTCTCCACTATTTTAAATGGCAGAGCACCTTTTGGCAGTTAGCATAAGAATGAGTCGCTGGAAGGGACTTTTTTTGTGGGGTCGGGTGGTGTTTGGGGGTCAGGGCATCTTTCAGTCTGGCGGTTTGTTTTTATTAGGCCCAGAGAGGAGAAGTGGGCATGTGTGTGGCAGGTGAAAAGTGCTGATCCTCTTTCAGTCTTAGGGTGAAAGAGGATCAGCAGTTTTCAGCCCGTTTCTTTAAGAATCCTTTGATTCATCACCTGGCAATCTACCATGGTTCTCTGGACCCCTCAATGCGTGGGACCCTTTAACTGGATACTTCCAAGAATTATGCTGCAGAGCTTTTGAAATAACCACTACGTGGAGAATTATTTGCCAGTTTTTGCAGCACCTTTCACCATAATTGTGACAAGGTTCGTCTCTGCCTCCTTAAACCAAGCTGGCTGCCATGGACAAAACCATGCTGAGGCCTACCTCACTTGGTATTGCCTATACTTGGTACTGGAGCCTGGCAAGAAGCCAGTCTTTTAAGTATCATTCCACCAACCTTTTTCCATTGTTTTAAAAGGCAGAGCACCTTTTGCCAGTTAGCAAATGAGTTGCTGGAGGGCACGTTGTTGTGTGGGGTCAGGTGGTGTGTGAGGGGGCAGGCGCTCTGCCAGTCCAGTGTTTTTTTTTTGTTTGTTTGTTTTTTTAATCCTCAGAGAGGAGAAGTTGGCATGTGTGCAGCAGGTGAAAAGTGCGGATCCTGTTTTAGTCTTAGACTGAAACAGGATCCACATTTTCTGCCCGTTCCTTTAAGAATCATTTGACTCTTCTTCCGTGAATCCACCATGGTTCTCTATAACCCTCTATGCGTGGCCCCAGGTAACTAGCTGGTTCCAAGAAGTATGCCATAGAGCTTTTGAAATAACCACTACGTGGAGAATTATTTGCCAGTTTTTGCAGCACCTTTCACCATAATTGTGACAAGGTACTTCTCTGCCTCCTTAATCCCAAGATGGCTGCCAGGGAAAAAACTATGCTGAGGCCTAGCTCACTTGGTGTTGCCGATACTTGGTACGGGAGCGTGGAATAAAACCAGTCTTTCAAGTATCATTCCACCATCCTTTTTCCATTATTTTAAAAGGCATAGCACCGTTTGCCAGTTAGCATAAGAATGAGTCACTGGAGGGGACGTTTTTGTGTGGGGTCGTGTGGTGTGTGGGGGGGCAAGCCCTCTGTCAGTCCAGTGGTTTGTTTTTATTATGCCCAGAGAGGAGAAGTGGGCATGTGTGTGGCAGGTGAAAAGTGCGGATCCTGTTTCAGACTTAGACTGAAACAGGATCTGCACTTTTCAGCCCGTTCCTTTAAGACTCCTTTGATTCATTCTCAATGATGGTGGAATGGTGGTGACCTCCTGGATTCGTGCTCCTGGAGTGGAAGGCATGGGTCTCCCACTGCCCACAACCCTAGAGGTTCACTTCCCCACAAGAACGGTGGTGTGAATCCATGGAGAATCAGCGTGGGACAGAGAGAGAGAGCAAGAAAAGACTGAGGTGATTAGGGAAATAAATCACCAAAATCTGGAGAGTGCGGGATGGCCAATAGAGAAGGGAGCACGGGACAGCTGTACCCACCTCACCAGAGAGTGGGGTGGGTTCAGCCCCACAGGAAAGCATCTTGTTCCCCCTCTGACCTCCACACCCACTCAATTGAGGATCTGCCTGAAGTCGGTGCAGAATCGCCACGGGAGATGTGGGGCTCTGCAGAGAGGAGACATTGGCAGGAGGCATTTTGGACCCTGGAGTGCTGTGCGCAGCTGACGCACCTAGCAACTGTCTCCTATACGCGGGCGGTGGGGCTGCTTTGGTCCCGGCTCTAGCAGATGCCAAACTGCCTCGTATAGGTGGGCGGCTGGATTCTCCCGGTCCCCGGCTCCTCTGGCCTCTGCCGGTCCCTGAGCATTCAACCCCAGTGACAGTGATCTGCAGACGGGCGGCCGCCATTGTCGGGGTCCACAGCCTAAACGCTGAGGAGCGATTGGGTACCGGGCGGCTCCCTGGGCGGCTCCCTTCCCTAGTCCACGGACCCTGACTAGGAGCTCCACCTTTGTGTGAACACTGAGTGGTTCCCCAGTCACGAGAGAGTAGAGCGTGGACCTTGCAGACATTGGGGTGGGGCAGACCATCGCCCGTGGGAACTGCAGTGGCTGGGGCGTTGGGCGAATGAGGGCACCGCTCCACTCTCCCTATCCACTGTCTTTCTCACAGAGAGAGACAGAAGCCACCTCGGGAGAGGAAGAGGGGCAGCCCCCCCAGCGGAGCTAGCAAAATCCTGAACAATATGTGAAGGGCTCCCCCTAGTGACAGAGGAGGCAGCTTACCTGGCACTCACAGTGTGCCCCTATCCAGACTAAAGCTGAAAGAAGGGATCTTAAGGATTCATTCAGATGGGAAGGGCTCAGCGAAGGAACTCTAGGAGTATAAAGAATCAAGCTGAAACCATGCCCTCAAAGAGGATTACTAGTTCTCCACCAATTAACACAAAGCAGATTCCAAATAGCAACATGTCACAGGAAGAATTTCAAACATGGATCATAAATACGCTGAACATTATGCAAGAAAAAATGGATAATCAACACAAAGAAACCACAAAAAAGATCCAGGACTTGGAAGAAAAATTCACCAAAGAAATTGAAATACTGAAGAAAAATCAAACTGAACTCCTGGAAATGAAAAATTTATTCAAGGAGCTACAAAACACAGTGGAAAGTCTCAAGAGCAGGGTAGATCAAACAGAAGAAAGAATCTCAGAGATCGAAGATAACACTTTCCAATTAAATAAGGCAGTCACAGAGTTAAAACAAAGAAACATGAGAAATAATCATAGTCTACAAGAAATGTGGGATTATGTGAAGAAGCCTAACGTGAGAGTTATCGGCATTCCTGAGGGTGAAGAAGACAATAAGCAAGGGTTGAATAAAGTATCTGAAGATATAATTGAGGAAAATTTCCCAGGCCTTGCCAAATCTCTAGATACACAGGTTCAAGAAGCTCAAAGAACCTCTGAGAGATTCATACCAAATAGGAAGACACCACGTCATGTAGTTATCAGACTGACCAAAATATCCACTAACGAGGCCCTTCTTCAATCTGTAAGGAGAAAGAAACAAGTAACATACAAAGGAAAGCCCATCCGAATCACGCCAGATTTCTCAACTGAAACCTTACAAGCAAGAAGAGATTGGAGCCCCATTCTCACTCTTCTGAAACAGAATAATGCCCAGCCTAGAATCCTGTACCCAGATAAGCTCAGTTTTATATATGAAGGTGAAATTAAGACATTCTCAGATAAACAAAAACTCAGAGAATTCACCAAGACAAGAGCAGCTTTCCAAGAAGTATTCAAAACAGAGTTACACGTGGTCCAGCACAAGAAGGACCCTCGAATGTAACACTAATCAAGAGATAAATATGAAAACACAGTTATCATAATGGCTCAAGAGAGAAAACAGATCAATGAAATTCAACCCAACATGAGGAACAGCAATCTGTCTCGCTTATCAGTTCTCTCATTAAATGTGAATGGATTGAATTCCCCACTCAAGAGACATGGACTGGCCCAATGGATAAAAAAGATATAAGCCAAGTATCTGCTGTCTTCAGGAA
This sequence comes from Eulemur rufifrons, assembly GCF_041146395.1. Classification (NCBI taxonomy): domain Eukaryota; kingdom Metazoa; phylum Chordata; class Mammalia; order Primates; family Lemuridae; genus Eulemur; species Eulemur rufifrons. The sequence continues at coordinate 2,982,448 of NW_027182816.1, forward strand.
ACTCATCTAACCTGCAAGGATGCATTTAGACTGAAAATAAAAGGGTGGAAATCAATATTCCAAGCAAATGGAACCCAAAAGAAAGCTGGCGTGGCAGTTCTAATCTCCGATAACGTAGTTTTTAAATCAACAAAAGTAAAGAAAGACAAAGATGGTTACTATATACTGGTGAAGGGTACAATTCAACAAGAAGACATAACTATACTTAACATATATGCACCCGATCTAGGTGCACCCAGATTCATAAAGCAAACCCTACTTGATCTGAACCAAATGATAGATAACAACACTTTAGTAGCCGGAGATTTTAACACGCCACTGACAGTTCAAGACAGATCCTCCAAACAAAAAATAAACAAAGAAATATTGAACGTAAATAGAATGCTAGAACAAATGGGCCTGACTGACATCTACAGGACATTCTACCCAAATACCACTGAATATAAGTTCTTCTCATCAGCTCATGGGACATTCTCCAAGATTGACCATATCTTAGGACATAAAGAATGTCTTAAAAAATTTAAAAACATAGAAATTATACCATGCAGCTTCTCGGATCACAGTGGAATAAAAGTAACAATGAACCCTAACAGAAATCCTCATTTCTACTCAAAGTCATGGAAGCTAAATAATCTTCTCCTGAACAATCATTTTATAAATGAAGAAATCAAGTCAGAAATCAAAAGATTCTTTGAATTAAACGACAAAGGAGATACAACTTATCAAAATCTGTGGGACACAGCTAAAGCAGTCCTGAGAGGAAAATTTATTTCCATAAATGCCTATACCAAAAAGACAGAAAACTTACAAATAGACAATCTAATGAATAGACTCAAAGAGCTGGAGAAGAAAGAAGAGACCAAACCCAAACCCAGCAGAAGGAAATTATTAAGATTAAATCAGAACTAAATGAAAAGGACCATAAGGGAGCATAAGGGAGATTAAACCAAACCATAACGGAGATTAATAAAACCAAAAGTTGGTTCTTTGAAAAAATAAACAAAATTGACACACTTCTGGCTAAACTAACCAAGAGCAGAAAAGAAAAATCTCTTATAACCTCGATCAGGAACACGAAAGGAGTAATCACGACTGATGCCACAGAGATACATGATATCATCTATGAATTCTACAAAAATCTTTATGCACACAAATTAGAAAACCTGGAGGAAATGGACAAATTCTTATAAACACACAGCTTTCCCAGGCTCAACCAGGAAGAAATAGAATTCCTGAATAGACCGATATCTAGATCTGAAATTGAAACAGCAATAAAAAACCTTCCCAAAAAGAAAAGCCCTGGACCAGATGGGTTCACACCTGAATTCTACCATACCTACAAAGAAGAACTGGTGCCCATCGTACATAAACTATTCTCCAATATAGAGAAGGATGGGATTCTCCCCAACACTTTTTACCAAGCCAACATAATCCTGATACCAAATCCAGGAAAGGATGCAACTAAAACAGAGAACTATAGACCAATTTCTCTTATGAATATAGATGCAAAAATTCTCAATAAAATTCTAACAAATCGAATCCAAGTGCTTATCAAAAAAATAATCCATCACGACCAAGTGGGCTTCATCCCAGAGATGCAGGGATGGTTTGACATATGGGAATGTAATTCATCACATAAATAGAAGCAAAAATAAAGATCAGATGATCCTCTCAATAGATGCAGAGAAAGCATTTGACAAAATTCAACACCCTTTTATGATAAGAACACTTAACAAAATAGGCATAGATGGGGCCTATATAAAAATGATACAAGCCATATACGACAAACCCTCAGCCAACATCATACTGAATGGGGAAAAACTGAAAGCATTCCCACTTCAAACTGGAACCAGACAAGGCTTACCACTGTCCCCATTACTTTTCTACATAGTATTGGAAGTCCTTGCAAGAGCTATCAGGCAAGAGAGCAGAATCAAGGGAGTTGAAATAGGGACAGAAGAGATCAAACTCTCACTCTTTGCTGATGATATGATGTTATATCTATAAAACCCCAAGGTTTCAACCAAGAGACTCCTGGAATTGATCAATGAATTCAGTAAAGTCTCAGGATACAAAATCAATACACACAAATCAGAGGCATTCATATATGCCAATAACAGTCAAATGGAAAACCAAATTAAGGACTCAATACCCTTCAAAATAGCAACAAAGAAAATAAAATACCTAGGAATTTATTTAACTAAGGAGGTAAAGGACCTCTATAGGGAGAACTATGAAACACTGAGGAAGGAAATTGCAGAACATGTAAATAGGTGGAAAACCATACCATGCTCATGGATCGGTAGAATCAACATTGTTAAAATGTCTATACTGCCCAAAGTTATCTACAGATTCAATGCAATCCTTATTAAATTACCAACATCTTTTTTCACAGACATAGAAAAAATAATTTTACGCTTTGTATGGAACCAGGGAAGACCCCGTTTAGCAAAAGCAATCTTAAACAACAAAAACAAAATGGGAAGTATTAATTTGCCAGACTTCAAACTATACTACAAGGCTGTGGTTCTTAAAACAGCCTGGTACTGGCACAAGTGCAGGGACACAGACCAGTGGAACAGAACAGAAAATCCCAATATAAAACCATCCTCATATAGCCATCTAATCTTTGACAAAGCAGACAAAAACATACTCTGGGGAAAAGATTCCTTATTTAATAAATGGTGCTGGGAAAACTGGATATCCACATGTAGAAGACTAAAACAGGACACATAACTCTCACCCCTCACAAAAATCAAATCACAGTGGTTAACAGACTTAAACCTAAGGTCAGAAACTATTAGAATTCTAGAAGAAAATGTAGGAAAGACTCTTACAGACATTGGCCTAGGCAAAGAATTTATGAAGAAGACCCCTAAAGCAATCACAGCAACAACAAAAATAAATAAATGGGACCTGATCAAATTAAAAAGCTTCTGCACAGCCAAAGAAACAGTCACGAGAGTAAATGGACAACCTACAGAATGGGAAAAAATTTTCGCATACTACACATCAGATAAAGGACTGATAACAAGAATCTATTTAGAACTCAGGAAAATCAGTAAGGAAAAATCAAACAACCCTATCAAAAAGTGGGCAAAGGACATAAATAGAAATTTTTCAAAAGAAGATATAAAAATGGCTAACAAACATATGAAAAAGTGTTCAACATCTCTAATCATCAGGGAAATGCAAATCAAAACCACAATGAGATATCACTTAACTCCAGTGGGAATGGCCTTTATCAAAAAGTCCCAAAACTATACATGTTGGTGTGGGTGTGGCGAGATAGGTACATTCATACACTGCTGGTGGGACTGTAAACTAGTGCAGCGCCTGTGGAAAGCAATGTGGAGATACCTTAAACAGATTCAAGTAGACCTACCATTCGATCCAGCAATTCCATTATTGGACATCTACCCAGAAGAACAAAAGTCATTCTATAAAAAAGACACCTGCACCTGAATGATTATAGCAGCAAAATTCGCAATCACAAAGATGTGGAAACAACCCAAATGCCCATCAATTCATGAATGGATTAGCAAAATGTGGTATATGTATACCATGGAATATTACTCAGCTATTAGAAATAATGGCGATATGGCATCTCTTTGGTTCTCCTGGAGAGAGCTGGATCCCATTCTATTAAGTGAAGTATCCCAAGAATGGAAAAATAAGCACCACATGTACTCACCAGCAAATTGGTTTCCCTGAGTGCACATTTGGGAACAAGACCAATTGGGTATCGGACAGAGGTTGGGGCCGGGTGGAAGGGATGGGTGTATACCTACTTGATGAATGTGATGTGCACTGCCTGGGGAATGGACACCCTTCAAGTTCTAACTGGGGGGGATGGGGTGGGGGAGAGGAGGGGTGCACACCTACATGATGAATGTGATGTGCACTGACTAGGGAATGGACAAAATTGAAGCTCAGAATCGGGGGAAAGGGGAGGCATGGGGAATGTATATAGCCTGATCTTTTGTACCCCCATAATGAGCTAACAAACAAACAAAAAAGAATCGTTTGATTCATCAGCTGGGAATACACCATGGTTCTTTAAAGACCTCTATGCGTGGGCCCAGGTAACTGGCTAGTTCCAAGAAGTATGCCACAGAGCTTTTGAAATAACCACTACGTTGAGAATTATTTGCTAGTTTTTGCACCACCTTTCACCATAATTGTGATAAGGTTCGTCCATGCCTCCTTCAACCCAAGATGGCTGGGGCGGACAAAACTATGCTGAGGCCTAGTTCACTTGGTGTTGCCGATAGTTGGTACTGGAGCCTGGCAAGAAGCCATGCTATTAAGAGTCATTCCACCATCCTTTCTCCATCATTTTAAAAGGCAGAACACCTTTTTCCAGTTATCATAAGAATGAGTTGCTGGAGGGGACGTTTTTGAGTGGGGTCGGGTGGTGCGTTGAGGGGAAGGCTCTCTGTCTGTCTGGTGGTTTGTCTTTATTATGCCCAAAGAGGAGAGGTGGGCATGTGTGTGGCAGGTGAAAAGTACGGATCCTGTTTCAGTCTTAGACTGAAACAGGATCTGCACTTTTCAGCCAGTTCCTTTACGAATCCTTTGATTCATCAGCTGGGAATCCACCATGGCTGTCGAGAGCCCTCTATGTGTGGGCCCAGGTAACTGGCTAGTTCCAAGATGTATGCCGTAGAGCTTTTGAAATAACCACTACGTTGAGAATTGTTTGCCAGTTTTTGCAGCACCTTTGACCATAATTGTGATAAGGTTCATCTGTGCCTCCTTAAACCCAAGCAGGCTGCCACGGACAAAACTATGCTGAGGCCTAGCTCCCTTGGTGTACCGATACATTTTACTGGAGCCTGGCAAGAAGCCATTTTTTTTAAGTACAATTCCACCGTCTTTTCTCCATTATTTTAAAAGGCAGTGCACCTTTAGCCAGTTAGCATAAAGATGAGTCACTGGAGCGGCTTTTTGTGTGGGGTTGGGTGTGTGTGGGAGGGCAGGCCCTCTGTCAGTCCGGTGGTTTGTTTTTATTATTCCCAGAGAGGAGAAGCGGGCATGTATGTGGCAGGTGAAAACTTTGGATCCTGTTTCAGTCTGAAACAGTATCTCCGCTTTTGAGCCTGTTCCTTTTGGAATCCTTTAATTCATCAGTTGGGAATCCACCATGGTTCTCTAGACCTCCCTGAGCGTGGGCCCAGGTAACTGGCTAGTTCCAAGAAGTATGCCGCAGAGCTTTGGAAATAACCACTACATTGAGTATTATTTGCCAGTTTTTGCAGCAACTTTCACAATGATTGTGAAAAGGTTAGGCAGTGCATCCTGAAACCCAAGCTGGCTTCCACAGAAAAAACTACGGTTAGGCCAATCTCCCTTGGAGTTGCCGATAATTGGTACTGGTCCGTGGCAAGAAGCCATTCCTTTAAGTATCATTCCACCTTCCTTTCACAACTATTTTAAAAGGCAGAGCACCTATTGCCATTTAGCTTAAGGATGAGTCGCTGGAGGAAACGTTTTGGTGTGGGGTGGGAGAGGCAGAGCCAGGCCCTCTGTCAGTCCAGTGGTTTGTTTTTATTATCCCCGGAGAGGAGAAGTGGACATGTGTGTGGCAAGTGAAAAGTGTGGATCCTGTTTCAGTCTTAGACTGATACAGGATCGGCACTTTTCATCCTGTTCCTTTAAGAATCCTTTGCTTCATCAGCTGGGAATCCACCATAGTTCTCTACACCCCACTATGTGTGGGCCCACTTAACAGGCTAGTTCAAAGAAGTATGCCACAGAGCATTTGAAATAACCACTACCATGGAAATTATTTGCCAGCTTTTCCAGCACTTTTACCATAATTTTGATAAGGTTCATTTGTGCTTCCTTAAACCCTAGATGGCTTCCATGGACAAACCTATACTGAGGGTTCTCTCGCTTGGTGTTGCCAATACTTGGTACGGGAGTCTGACAAGAATCCAGTCTTTTAATTATCATTGCACCATCCTTTCTCCCTTATATTAAAAGGTGAGCAACTTTCGGCAGTTAGCATAAGGATGAGTCAACGGAGGGGATGTTTTTGGGTGGGATCGGGGTGGTTTGGGGGACAGTCCCTCTGTCAGTCTGGTTGTTTGTGTTTATTATGCCCAGACAGGGAAGTGGATATATTTGTGGCAGGTGAAATGTGCGGATCCTGTTTCAGTTAGACTGAAACAGTATCCGCACTTTTCAGCTGGTTCCATTAAAAATCCTTTGATTCATCAGCTGGGAATCCACCATGGTTCCTTAGAACCCTCCATGCATGGGCCCATGAACTGGCCTGTACCAAGATGTATGCTGCACAGCTTTTGAGATAAACACTACGTGTAGAATTATTTGCCAGTTTCTGCAGCACATATCACCATAATTGTGATAAGGATCGTCTGTGCCTCCTTAAACACAAGATGGCTGCCACGGAGAAAACTATGCTGAGGCCTAGGTCACTTGGATTTCACGACACTTGTTACTGGAGGCTGGAAGGAGGCCATTCTTTCAAGTATCATTCCACCATACTTTCCCCATTATTTTAAAATGCACGGAAACCTTTGCAAGTTAACATAATAATTAGTAGCTGGAGGGGACATTTTTATTTGTGGGGTCGGTGTGGGTGGGGGGCGCAGGCCCTCTCTCAGTTCGCTGGATTGTTTTTATTTTCCCCAGACCGGAGAAGTGGGCATGTGTGTGGCAGGTGAAAAGTTCGGACCCCGTTTCTGTCTTAGACTGAAACAGAAACCGCACTTTTCACCCCGTTCCATTAAGAATCCCTTGCTTCATCAGCTGGGAATCCACCATGGGCCTCTAGACTGCTCTATGCGTGGGCCCAGTTAACTGGCTAGTTCAAAGAATTATGCCGCAGAGCTTTTCAAGTAACCACTACCATGAGAATTACTTGACCGCTTTTGCAGCACCTTTCACCATAATTGTGATAAGGTTCATCTGTGCCTCCTTAAACCCAAGATGGCTGCCAGGGACAAACGTGTGCTGAGGCCTAGGTGACTTGCTGTTGCCAATACTTGGTATGGGAGTCTGGCAATAAGCCAGTCTTTTAGGTATAATTCCACCATTCTATCTCCATTATTTTAAAAGGCAGAGGACGTATTGCCAGATAGCATAAGGATCAGTCGCTGGAGGGCACGATTTTGTGTGGGGTGGTGGGGGGCGGGGGCAGGCCATCTGTCAATCCGATGGGTTGTTTTTGTTATCCCTAGAGAGGAGAAGTGGGCATGTGTGTTGCAGGCAAAAAGTCAGAATCCTGTTTCAGTCAGGATCTGCACTTTTCAGCCTGTTCCTTTAAGAATCCTTAGATTCATCACCTTGGAATCCACCATGGTTCTCTAGACCCCTCTATGCGTGGGCCCAGGTAACTGGCTTCTTCCAAGAAGTATGCCACAGAGCTTTTGAATTAAACAGTACGTTGAGAATTATTTGCCGGGTTTTCAGCACGTTTCACCATAATTATGATAAAGTTTGTATGTGCCTCCTTAAACCCAACATGGCTGCCACGGGCATAACTATGCTGAGGCGTAGCTGACTTGGTGTTGCCTATTTTTGTTAGTGGAGACTGACAAGAAGCCATTCTTCTAAGTATCACTCCACCGTCCTTTCTCCATTGTTTAAAAATGCAGGGAAATTTTGCAAGTTAGCATAATAATTAGTAGCTGGAGGGGAATTTTTTTGGGGGGGATCTGCGTGGGTGGAAGGGGGGCAGGCCCTTTGTCAGTTCGCTGGTTTGTTTTTATTATCCCCAGAGAGGAAAAGTGGGCATGTGTGTGGCAGGTGAAAAGTGTGCGTCCTGTTTCAGTCTTAGACAGACACAGGATCTGCACTTTTCACCCCGTTCCATTAAGAATCCTTTGCTTCATCAGCTGGGAATCCACCATGGTTCTCTAGACCCCTCTTTTAGTGCACACAGAAAACTGCCTGGTTCCAAGAAGTTTTCCTCAGAGCTTTTGAAATAACCACTACTATGGAAATTATTTGCCAGCTTTTCCAGCACTTTTACCATAATTTTGATAAGGTTCATCTGTGCTTCCTAAAACCCTAGATGGCAGCCACGGACAAACCTATGCTGACACCTAGGTCACTTCCTGTTGCCAATAATTGGTATGGGAGTCTGGCAAAAGGCCAGTATTTTAAGTATAATTCCACCATCCTATCTTCATTATTTTAAAACGCAGAGGACCTTTCGCCAGATAGCATAAGGATGAGTCGCTGGAGGGGACCTTTTTGTGTACAGTGTTGGGGGGCGGGGGAGGACATCTGTCAATCCGATTGATTGTTTTTATTATCCCTAGAGAGGAGAAGTGGGCATGTGTGTTGCAGGCAAAAAGTGCATATAGTGTTTCAGTCTCAGACTGAAACAGGATCCGCACTTTTCAGCCTGTTCCTTTAAGAATCCTTTGATTCATCACCTGGGAATCCATCATGGTTCTCTAGACCCCTCTATGCGTGGGCCCAGAAAACTGCCAGGTTCCAAGAAGTATTCCACAGAGCTTTTGAAAAAACCACTACGTTGAGAATTATTTGCCAGGTTTTGCAGCACCTTTCATCATAATTGTCATAAGGTTCGTCTCGAGATGGCTGCCATGGACAAAACTATGCTGAGGCCGAGCTCACTTTGTGTGGCCGATCCTTGGTACTGGAGACTGGAAAGAATACATTCTTTTAAGTATCATTTCACCATCCTTCTCCACTATTTTAAAAGTCAGAGCACCTTTTGGCAGTTAGAATAACAAGGAGTCACTGGACGGGAAGTTTTTATGTGGGGTCTGGGGGCTGGTGCGGCAAGCCCTCCGCCAGTTCTGTGGTTTCTTTTTATTATCCCCAGAGAGGAGAAGTGGGCATGTGTTTGGCAGGTGAAAAGTGCAGATCCTGTTTCAGAGTATGAAACAGGATCCACATGTTCATCCTGTTCCTTTAAGAATCCTTTGCTTCATCAGCTGGGAATCCACCATAGTTCTCTACACCGCACTATGCGTGGGCCCAGTTAACTGGCTAGTTCAAAGAAGTATGCCGCAGAGCTTTTGAAATAACCACTACCATGAGAATTATTTAACAGCTTTCGCAGCACCTTTTATTATAATTGTTATAAGGTTCATCTGTGTCTCCTTAAACCCAAGATGGCTGCCATGGACAAACCTATGCTGAGGCCTACGTCACTTGCTGTTGCCAATACTTGGTATGGGAATCTGGCAATAAGCCAGTCTTTTAGGTATAATTCTACCATCCTATCTCCAGTTTTTTAAAAGGCTTATGACCTTTCACCAGATAGCATAAGGACGAGTCGCTGGAGCAGACTATTTTGTGTGGGGTGGTGGGGGCCGGGGGCAGGGCATCTGTAAATCCGATGGGCTGTTTTTGTTATCCCTAGAGATGAGAAGGGCGAATGTGTGTTGCAGGCAAAATGTGCGGATCCTGTTTCACACTTAGACTGAAACAGGATCTGCACTTTTGAGCCTGTTCCTTTAAGAATCCTTTGATTCATCACCTGGGAATCCACCATGGTTCTCTAGACCTCTCTTTGCATGGGCACAGGTAACTGGCTTGTTCCAAGAAGTATGTGACAGAGCTTTTGAATTAACCAGTACTTTTAGAATTGTCAGGTTTTTAGCATGTTTAACCGTAATTGTGATAACGTTTGAATGTGCCTCTTTAACCCAAGATGGCTGCCACGGATATAAATATGCTGAGGCATAGCTAACTTGTTGATGCCTATTTTTGTTAGTGGAGACTGACAAGAAGACATTCTTCTAAGTATCATCCCACCATCATTTTTCCATTGCGTAAAAATGGAGGGAAATTTTGCAAGTTAGTATTATAATTAGATGTAGGGTACGTATTTTTTTTTCTTTTTTTGTGGGGTAGGAGTGGATGGGCGTTTCAGGCCCTCTGTGAGTTCGCTGGTTTTCTTTTATTATCCCCAGAGAGGACAAGTGGGCATGTGTTTGGCAGGTGAAAAGTGTGGATTCTATTTCAGAGAATTAAACAGGATCCACATGGTCATCCCATTCCTTTAAGAATCCTTTGCTTCATCAGCTGGGAATCCACCATGGTTCTATATACTCCTCTATGCGTTGGCACAGGTAACTGGCTTGTTCCAAGAAGTATGCCGCAGAGCTTTTCAATTAACCAGTACGTTGAAAATTATTTCCAGGTTTTCAGCATTTCACCCTAATTGTAATAACGTTTGTATGTGCCTCCTGAAACCCAAGATGGCTGCCACGGACATAACTATGCTGAGGTGTAGCCGACTTGGTGTTGCCTATTTTTGTCAGCGGAGACTAACAAGAAGCCATTCTAAGTATAAGCCCACCGTCATTTTTCCATTGTTAAAAAATGCAGGGAAATTTTGCAAGTTAGCTTTATAATTAGTAGCTGGAGGGTACGTTGTTTTTTTTTTCGTCAGGTCTGTGTCGATGGGGGGGTCAGGCCCTCTATAAATTTGCTGGTTTGTTTTTATTATCCCCAGAGAGGGGAAGTCGGCATTTGATGGCAGCTGAAAAGTGCGGATACTCTTTCAGAGAATTAAACAGCATTCGCATGGTCATCCCGTTCCTTTAAGAATCCTGGAAGGGCGCGGTGGCTCACGCCTGTAATCCTAGCACTCTGGGAGGCCGAGGCGGGTGGATCGCTCGAGGTCAGGAGTTCGAGACCAGCCTGAGCAAGAGCGAGACCCCGTCTCTACTAAAAATAGAAAGACATTATATGGACAACTAAAAATCTATATAGAAAAAATTAGCCGGGCATAGTGGCGCATGCATGTAGTCCCAGCTACTCGGGAGGCTGAGGCAGTAGGATCGTTTAAGCCGGGAGTCTGAGGTTGCTGTGAACTAAGCTGACGCCACGGCACTCACTCTAGCCTGGGCAACAAATTGAGACTCTGTCTCAACAAAAAAAAAAAAAAAAAAAAAAGAATCCTTTGCTTCATCAGCTGGGAATCCACCATGGTTCTATATACTCCTCTATGCGTGGGCACAGGTACCTGGCTTGTTCCAAGAAGTATGCCGCAGAGATTTTCAATTAACCACTACGTTGAAAATTATTTGCAGGTTTTCAGCGTTTCACCATAATTGTGATAAGGTTTGTATGTGCCTGCTGAAACCCAAGATGGCTGCCACGGACATAACTATGCTGAGGCGTAGCTCACTTGGTGTTTCCTATTTTTGTCAGTGGAGACTGACAAGAAGCCATTCTTCTAAGTATCATCCCACCACCATTTTTGCATTGTTTTAAAATGCAGGGAAATTTTGCAAGTTAGCATTATAATTAGTAGCTGGAGGGTACGGTTTTTTTTTGTGTGTGGTCGATGTGGATGGGGGGGTCAGGCCCTCTGTCAGTTCGCTGGTTAGTTTTTATTATCCCCAGAGAGGAGAAGTGGGCATGTGTTTGGCAGGTGAAAAGGGCGGATTCTGTTTCAGAGAATTAACGATGATCCCCATGCTCATCCCGTTCCTTTAATAATCCTTTACTTCATCAGCTGGAAATCGACCATGGTTCTATATACTCCTCTTTGCGTGGGAACAGGTAACTGGCTTGTTCCAGGAAGTATGCCGCAGAGCTTTTCAATTAACCACTACGTTGAAAATTATTTGCAGGTGTTCAGCGATTCACCATACTTGTGATAACGTTTGTTTGTGCCTCCTGAAACCCAAGAAGGCTGCGACGGACATAACGATGCTGAGGCGTAGCTGACTTGGTTTTGCCTATTTTTGTTAGTGGAGACTGACAAGAATCCACTCTTCTAAGTATCATCTCACCACCATTTTTCCATTGTTTAAAAATGCAGGAAAATTTTGCAAGTTAGCATTATAATTAGTAGCTGGAGGCTACGGTGTTTTTTTTTTTTTTTTCCTGTGGGGTCGGTGTGGATGTGTTGGTCAGGCGCTGTGTCAGTTCGCTGGTTTGTTTTTATTATACCCAGAGAGAAGAAGTGGGTATTAGTATGGCAGGTGAAAACTGCGGATCTGTTTCAGAGAATTAAAGAGGATCCGCATGGTAATCCCGTTCCTTTAAGAATCCTTTGCGTAATGAGCTGGGAATCCACCATGGTTCTATATACGTCTCTATGCGTGGGCACAGGAAACTGGCTTGTTCCAAGAAGTATGCCTCAGAGCTTTTCAATTAACCAGTATGTTGAAAATCCTTTGCAGGTTTTCAGCGTTTCACCATAATTGTGATAACGTTTGTATGTGCCTCCTGAAACCCAAGAAGGTTGCGACGGACATAACTATGCTGAGGAGTAGCTGACTTGGTGTTGCCTATTTTTGTTAGTGGAGACAGACAAGAAGCCATTCTTCTAATTATCATCCCACCACCATTTTTGCATTGTTTAAAAATGCAGGGAAATTTTGCAAGTTAGCATTATAATTAGTAGCTGGAGGGTACGGTTTTTTTTTGTGTGTGGGCGATGTGGATGTGGGGGTCAGGCCCTCTGTCAGTTCGCTGGTTAGTTTTTATTATAACCAGAGAGGAGAAGTGGGCATGTGTTTGGCAGGAGAAAAGGGCGGATTCTGTTTCAGAGAATTAACGATGATCCCCATGGTCATCCCGTTCCTTTAATAATCCTTTACTTCATCAGCTGGAAATCCACCAGGGTTCTATATACTCCTCTTTGCGTGGGAACAGGTAACTGACTTGTTCCAAGAAGTATGCCGCAGAGCTTTTCAATTAACCACTACGTTGAAAATTATTTGCAGGTGTTCAGCGTTTCACCATAATTGTGATAACGTTTGTTTGTGCCTCCTGAAACCCAAGAAGGCTGCGACGGACATAATTATGCTGAGGAGTAGCTGACTTGGTGTTGCCTATTTTTGTTAGTGGAGACTGACAAGAAGCCATTTTTCTAAGTATCATCCCACCACCATTTTTCCATTGTTTTAAAATGCAGGGAAATTTTGCAAGTTAGCATTATAATTAGTAGCTGGAGGGTACGGTTTTTTTTTGTGTGTGTGGTCGATGTGGATGTGTTGGTCAGGCCCTCTGTCAGTTCGCTGGTTAGTTTTTATTATCCCCAGAGAGGAGAAGTGGGCATGTGTTTGGCAGGTGAAAAGGGCGGATTCTGTTTCAGAGAATTAACGATGATCCCCATGGTCATCCCGTTCCTTTAATAATCCTTAATTACATCAGCTGGAAATCCACCATGGTTCTATATACTCCTCTTTGCGTGGGAACAGGTAAGTGGCTTGTTCCAAGATGTATGCCTCAGAGCTTTTCAATTAACCACTACGTTGAAAATTATTTGCAGGTGTTCAGCGTTTCACCATAATTGTGATAACGTTTGTTTGTGCCTCCAGAAACCCAAGAAGGCTGCGACGTACATAACTATGCTGAGGAGTAGCTGACTTGGTGTTGCCTATTTTTGTTAGTGGAGACTGACAAGAAGCCATTCTTCTAAGTATCATCCCAACACCATTTTTCCATTGTTTTAAAATGCAGGGAAATTTTGCAAGTTAGCATTATAATTAGCAGCTGGAGGCTACGGTGTTTTTTTTTTTTTTTTTCCTGTGGGGTCGGTGTGGATGTGTTGGTCAGGCGCTGTGTCAGTTCGCTGGTTTGTTTTTATTATCCCCAGAGAGGAGAAGTGGGTATTAGTATGGCAGGTGAAAACTGCGGATCTGTTTCAGAGAATTAAAGAGGATCCGCATGGTAATCCCGTTCCTTTAAGAATCCTTTGCTTCATGAGCTGGGAATCCACTTGGTTCTATATACTTCTCTCTGCGTGGGCACAGGAAACTGGCTTGTTCCAAGAAGTATGCCTCAGAGCTTTTCAATTAACCAGTATGTTGAAAATCCTTTGCAGGTTTTCAGCGTTTCACCATAATTGTGATAACGTGTGTATGTGTCTCCTGAAACCCAATATGACTGCCAAGGACATAAGTATGCTGAGGCGTAGCTGACTTCGTGTTGCCTATTTTTGTCAGTGGAGACTGACAAGAAGCCATTCTTCTAAGTATCATCCCACCATCATTTTTCCATTGTTTAAAAATGCAGGGAAATTTTGCAAGTTAGCATTATAATTAGTAGTTGGAGGGTACGGTTTTTTTCTGTGTGTGGTCGATGTGGATGGGGGGGTAAGGCCCTCTGTCAGTTCGCTCGTTAGTTTTTATTATCCCCAGAGAGGAGAAGTGGGCATGTGTTTGGCAGGTGAAAAGGGCGTATTCTGTTTCAGAGAATTAACGATGATCCCCATGCTCATCGCGTTCCTTTAATACTCCTTTACTTCATCAGCTGGAAACCCACCATGGTTCTATATACTCCTCTTTGCGTGGGAACAGGTAACTGGCTTGTTCCAAGAAGTATGCCGCAGAGATTTTCAATTAACCACTACGTTGAAAATTATTTGCAGGTGTTCAGCGTTTCACCATAATTGTGATAAGGTTTGTTTGTGCCTCCTGAAACCCAAGATGGCTGCCACGAACATAACGATGCTGAGGCGTAGCTGACTTGGTTTTGCCTATTTTTGTTAGTGGAGACTGACAAGAATCCATTCTTCTAAGTATCCTCTCACCATCATTTTTCCATTGTTTAAAAATGCAGGAAAATTTTGCAAGTTAGCATTATAATTAGTAGCTGGAGGCTACGGTGTTTGTTTTTTTTTTTTCCTGTGGGGTCGATGTGGATGTGTTGGTCAGGCCCTCTATCAGTTCGCTGGTTTGTTTTTATTATCCCCAGAGAGGAGAAGTGGGTATTAGTATGGCAGGTTAAAACTGCGGATCTGTTTCAGAGAATTAAACAGGATCCTCATGGTAATCCTGTTCCTTTAAGAATCCTTTGCTTCATGAGCTGGGAATCCACCATGGTTCTATATACTTCTCTATGCGTGGGCACAGGAAACTGGCTTGTTCCAAGAAGTATTCCTCAGAGCTTTTCAATTAACCAGTATGTTGAAAATCCTTTGCAGGTTTTTAGCGTTTCACAATAATTGTGATAACGTGTGTATGTGCCTACTGAAACCAAATATGGCTGCTATGGACATAACTATGCTGAGGCGTAGCTGACTTGGTGTTGCCTATTTTTGTCAGTGGAGACTGACAAGAAGCCATTCTTCTAAGTATCATCCCACCATCATTTCTCCATTGTTTAAAAATGCAGGGAAATTTTGCAAATTGGCATTATAATTAGTAGCTGCAGGGTACTTATTTTGTGTGGGGTCAGTCAGGATGGGTGTTCAGGCCTTCTGTCAGATCGCTGGTTTGTTTTTATTATCCCCCGAGAAGAGTAGTGGGCATGTGTTTGGCAGGTGAAAAGTGCGGATTCTGTTTCAGAGAATTAAACAGGATCCGCATGGTCATCTCATTCCTTTAAGAATCCTTTGCTTCATCAGCTGGGATTCCACCATGTTTCTATATACTCCTCTATGCGTGGGCACAGGTACCTGGCTTGTTCCAAGAAGTATGCCGCAGAGCTTTTCAATTAACCACTACGCTGAAAATTATTTGCAGGTTTTCAGCGTTTCACCATAATTGTGATAACGTTTGTATGTGCCTCCTGAAACCGAAGAAGGCTGCATCGGACATAACTATGCTGAGGAGTAGCTCACTTGGTGTTGCCTATTTTTGTTAGTGGAGACAGACAAGAAGCCATTCTTCTAAGTATCATCCCACCACCATTTTTGCATTGTTTTAAAATGCAGGGAAATTTTGCAAGTTAGCATTATAATTAGTAGCTGGAGGGTACGGTTTTTTTTTGTGTGTGGTCGATGTGAATCGGAGGGTCAGGCCCTCTGTCAGTTCGCTGGTTAGTTTTTATTATCCCCAGAGAGGAGAAGTGGGCATGTGTTTGGCAGGTGAAAAGGGCGGATTCTGTTTCAGAGAATTAACGATGATCCCCATGGTCATCCCGTTCCTTTAATAATCCTTTACTTCATCAGCTGGAAATCCACCATGGTTCTATATACTCCTCTTTGCGTGGGAACAGGTAACTGGCTTGTTCCAAGAAGTATGCCGCAGAGCTTTTCAATTAACCACTACCTTGAAAATTATTTGCAGGTGTTCACGGTTTCACCATAATTGTGATAACGTTTGTTTGTGCCTCCTGAAACCCAAGAAGGCTGCGACGGACATAACTATGCTGAGGAGTAGCTGACTTGGTGTTGCCTATTTTTGTCAGTGGAGCCTGACAAGAAGCCATTCTTCTAAGTATCATCCCACCATCATTTCTCCATTGTTTAAAAATGCAGGGAGATTTTGCAAATTGGCATTATAATTAGTAGCTGGAGCGTACTTTTATTTTTTGTGGAGTCGGTCAGGATGGGTGTTCAGGCCCTCTGTCAGATCGCTGGTTTGTTTTTATTATCCCCCGAGAAGAGTAGTGGGCATGTGTTTGGCAGGTGAAAAGTGCGGATTCTGTTTCAGAGAATTAAACAGGATCCGCATGGTCATCTCATTCCTTTAAGAATCCTTTGCTTCATCAGCTGGGATTCCACCATGTTTCTATATACTCCTCCATGCGTGGGCACAGGTACCTGGCTTGTTCCAAGAAGTATGCTGGAGAGTTTTCAAATTAACCAGTACGTTGAAATTTATTTGCAGGTTTTCAGCGTTTCACCATAATTTTGATAACGTTTGTATGTGCCTCCTGAAACCCAAGATGGCTGCGACGGACATAACTATGCTGAGGAGTAGCTGACTTGGTGTTGCCTATTTTTGTTAGTGGAGACAGACAAGAAGCCATTCTTCTAAGTATCATCCCACCACCATTTTTGCATTGTTTAAAAATGCAGGGAAATTTTGCAAGTTAGCATTATAATTAGTAGCTGGAGGGTACGGTTTTTTTTTTTTCTTGTGTGGTCGATGTGGATGGGGGGGTCAGGCCCTCTGTCAGTTCGCTGGTTAGTTTTTATTATCCCCAGAGAGGAGAAGTGGGCATGTGTTTGGCAGCTGAAAAGGGCGGATTCTGTTTCAGAGAATTAACGATGATCCCCATGGTCATCCCGTTCCTTTAATAATCCTTTACTTCATCAGCTGGAAATCCACCATGGTTCTATATACTCCTCTTTGCGTGGGAACAGGTAACTGGCTTGTTCCAAGAAGTATGCCTCAGAGCTTTTCAATTGACCAGTATGTTGAAAATCCTTTGCAGGATTTCAGCGTTTCACCATAATTGTGATAACGTGTGTATGTGCCTAGTGAAACCAAATATGGCTGCTACGGACATAACTATGCTTAGGCGTAGCTGACTTGTTGTTGCCTATATTTGCCAGTGGAGACTGACAAGAAGCCATTCTTCAAAGTATCATCCCACCATCATTTCTCCATTCTTTAAAAATGCAGGGAAATTTTGCAAATTGGCATTATAATTAGTAGCTGGTGGGTACTTTTTTTTTTGTGGGGTCGGTCAGGATGGGTGTTCAGGCCCTCTGTCAGATCGCTGGTTTGTTTTTATTATCCCCCGAGAAGAGTAGTGGGCATGTGTTTGGCAGGTGAAAAGTGCGGATTCTGTTTCAGAGAATGAAACAGGATCCGCATGGTCATCTCCTTCCTTTAAGAATCCTTTGCTTCATCAGCTGGGATTCCACCATGTTTCTATATACTCCTCTATGCGTGGGCACAGGTACCTGGATTGTTCCAAGAAGTATGCTGGAGAGTTTTCAAATTAACCAGTACGTTGAAAATTATTTGCAGGTGTTCAGCGTTTCACCGTAATTCTGATAACGTTTGTTTGTGCCTCCTGAAACCTAAGAAGGCTGCGACGGACATAACTATGCTGAGGCGTAGCTGACTTGGTTTTGCCTATTTTTGTTAGTGGAGACTGACAAGAATCCATTCTTCTAAGTATCATCTCACCATCATTTCTCCATTGTTTAAAAATGCAGGGAAATTTTGCAAATTGGCATTATAATTAGTAGCTGGAGGGTACTTTTTTTTTTGTGGGGTCGGTCAGGATGGGTGTTCAGGCCCTCTGTCAGATCGCTGGTTTGTTTTTATTATCCACAGAGAAGAGTAGTGGGCATGTGTTTGGCAGGTGAAAAGGGCGGATTCTGTTTCAGAGAATTAAACAGGATCCGCATGGTCATCTCCTTCCTTTAAGAATCCTTTGCTTCATCAGCTGGGATTCCACCATGTTTCTGTATACTCCTCTATGCGTGGGCACAGGTACCTGGCTTGTTCCAAGAAGTATGCTGGTGAGTTTTCAAATTAACCAGTACGTTCAAAATTATTTGCAGGTTTTCAGCGTTTCACCATAATTTTGATAACATTTGTATGTGCCTCCTGAAACCGAAGAAGGCTGCCACGGACATAACTATGCTGAGGAGTAGCTGACTTGGTGTTGCCTATTTTTGTTATTGGAGACAGACAAGAAGCCATTCTTCTAAGTATCGTCCCACCACCATTTTTCCATTGTTTTAAAATGCAGGGAAATTTTGCAAGTTAGCATTATAATTAGTAGCTGGAGGGTACGGTTTTTTTTTTTCTTGTGTGGGCGATGTGGATGGGGGGGTCAGGCCCTCTGACAGTTCGCTGGTTAGTTTTTATTATCCCCAGAGAGGAGAAGTGGGCATGTGTTTGGCAGGTGAAAAGGGCGGATTCTGTTTCAGAGAATTAACGATGATCCCCATGGTCATCCCCTTCCTTTAATAATCCTTTACTTCATCAGCTGGAAATCCACCATGGTTCTATATACTCCTCTTTGCGTGGGAACAGGTCACTGGCTTGTTCCAAGAAGTATGCCGCAGAGCTTTTCAATTAACCACTACGTTGAAAATTACTTGCAGGTGTTCAGCGTTTCACCATAATTGTCATAACGTTTGTTTGTGCCTCTTGAAACCCAAGATGGCTGCGACGAACATAACGATGCTGAGGCGTAGCTGACTTGGTTTTGCCTATTTTTGTTAGTGGAGACTGACAAGAATCCATTCTTCTAAGTATCATCTCACCATCATTTTTCCATTGTTGAAAAATGCAGGAAAATTTTGCAAGTTAGCATTATAATTAGTAGCTGGAGGCTACGGTGTTTTTTGTTTTTTTTTTCTGTGGCGTCGGTGTGGATGTGTTGGTCAGGCCCTCTGTCAGTTCGCTGGTTTGTTTTTATTATCCCCAGAGAGGAGAAGTGGGTATTAGTATGGCAGGTGAAAACTGCAGATCTGTTTCAGAGAATTAAACAGGATCCGCATGGTAATCCCGTTCCTTTAAGGATTCTTTGCTTCATGAGCTGGGAATCCACCATGGTTCTATATACTTCTCTATGCGTGGGCACAGGAAACTTGCTTGTTCCAAGAAGTATGCCTCAGAGCTTTTCAATTAACCAGTATGTTGAAAATCCTTTGCAGGTTTTCAGCGTTTCACCATAATTGTGATGACGTGTGTATGTGCCTACTGAAACCAAATATGGCTGCTACGGACATAACTATGCTGAGGCGTAGCTAACTTGGTGTTGCCTATTTTTGTCAGTGGAGACTGACAAGAAGCCATTCTTCTTAGTATCATCCTACCATCATTTCTCCAATGTTTAAAAATTCAGGGAAATTTTGCAAATTGGCATTAAAATTAGTAGCTGGAGGGTACTTTTATTTTTTGTGGGGTCGGTCAGGATGGGTGTTCAGGCCCTCTGTCAGATCGCTGGTTTGTTTTTATTATCCCCCGAGAAGAGTAGTGGGCATGTGTTTGGCAGGTGAAAAGTGCGGATTCTGTTTCAGAGAATTAAACAGGATCCGCATGGTCATCTCCTTCCTTTAAGAATCCTTTGCTTCATCAGCTGGGATTCCACCATGTTTCTATATACTCTTCCATGCGTAGGCACAGGTACCTGGCTTGTTCCAAGAAGTATGCTGGAGAGTTTTCAAATTAACCAGTACGTTGAAATTTATTTGCAGGTTTTCAGCGTTTCACCATAATTTTGATAACGTTTGTATGTGCCTCCTGAAACCCAAGAAGGCTGCGACGGACATAACTATGCTGAGGCGTAGCTGACTTGGTGTTGCCTATTTTTGTTAGTGGAGACAGACAAGAAGCCATTCTTCTAAGTATCATCCCACCACCATTTTTCCATTGTTTTAAAATGCAGGGAAATTTTGCAAGTTAGCATTATAATTAGTAGCTGGAGGGTACGCTTTTTTTGTGTGTGTGTGGTCGATGTGGATGGGGGGGTCAGGCCCTCTGTCAGTTCGCTGGTTAGTTTTTATTATCCCCAGAGAGGAGAAGTGGGCATGTGTTTGGCAGGTGAAAAGGGCGGATTGTGTTGCAGAGAATTAACGATGATCCCCATGGTCATCCCGTTCCTTTAATAATATTTTACTTCATCAGCCGGAAATCCACCATGATTGTATATACTCCTCTTTGTGTGGGAACAGGGAACTGGCTTGTTCCAAGAAGTATGCCGCAGAGCTTTTCAATTAACCACTACGTTGAAAATTATTTGCAGGTGTTCAGCGTTTCACCATAATTGTGATAACGTTTGTTTGTGCCTCCTGAAACCCAAGAAGGCTGCGACGGACATAACTATGCTGAGGAGTAGCTGACTTGGTGTTGCCTATTTTTGTCAGTGGAGACTGACAAGAAGCCATTCTTCTAAGTATCATCCCACCATCATTTCTCCATTGTTTAAAAATGCATGGAAATTTTGCAAATTGGCATTATAATTAGTAGCTGGAGGGTACTTTTTTTTTTGTGGGGTCGGTCAGGATGGGTGTTCAGGCCCTCTGTCAGATCGCTGGTTTGTTTTTATTATCCCCAGAGAAGAGTAGTGGGCATGTGTTTGGCAGGTGAAAAGTGTGGATTCTGTTTCAGAGAATTAAACAGGATCCGCATGGTCATCTCCTTCCTTTAAGAATCCTTTGCTTCATCAGCTGGGATTCCACCATGTTTCTGTATACTCCTCTATGCGTGGGCAAAGGTACCTGGCTTGTTCCAAGAAGTATGCTGGTGAGTTTTCAAATTAACCAGTACGTTCAAAATTATTTGCAGGTTTTCAGCGTTTCACCATAATTTTGATAACGTTTGTATGTGCCTCCTGAAACCGAAGAAGGCTGCCACGGACATAACTATGCTGAGGAGTAGCTGACTTGGTGTTGCCTATTTTTGTTATTGGAGACAGACAAGAAGCCATTCTTCTAAGTATCATCCCACCACCATTTTTCCATTGTTTTAAAATGCAGGGAAATTTTGCAAGTTAGCATTATAATTAGTAGCTGGAGGGTACGGTTTTTTTTTTTCTTGTGTGGTCGATGTGGATGGGGGGGTCAGGCCCTCTGACAGTTCGCTGGTTAGTTTTTATTATCCCCATAGAGGAGAAGTGGGCATGTGTTTGGCAGGTGAAAAGGGCGGATTCTGTTTCAGAGAATTAACGATGATCCCCATGGTCATCCCGTTCCTTTAATAATCCTTTACTTCATCAGCTGAAATCCACCATGGTTCTATATACTCCTCTTTGCGTGGGAACAGGTAACTGGCTTGTTCCAAGAAGAATGCCGCAGAGCTTTTCAATTAACCACTACGTTGAAAATTATTTGCAGGTGTTCAGCGTTTCACCATAATTGTGATAACGTTTCTTTGTGCCTCCTGAAACCCAAGAAGGCTGCGACGGACATAACTATGCTGAGGAGTAGCTGACTTGGTGTTGCCTATTTTTGTTAGTGGAGACAGACAAGTAGCCATTCTTCTAAGTATCATCCCACCACCATTTTTCCATTGTTTTAAAATGCAGGGAAATTTTGCAAGTTAGCATTATAATTAGTAGCTGGAGGGTACGCTTTTTTTGTGTGTGTGTGGTCGATGTGGATGGGGGGGTCAGGCCCTCTGTCAGTTCGCTGGTTAGATTTTATTATCCCCAGAGAGGAGAAGTGGGCATGTGTTTGGCAGGTGAAAAGGGCGGATTCTGTTTCAGAGAATTAACGATGATCCCCATGGTCATCCCGTTCCTTTAATAATCCTTTACTTCATCAGCTGGAAATCCACCATGGTTCTATATACTCCTCTTTGCGTGGGAACAGGTAACTGGCTTGTTCCAAGAAGTATGCCGCAGAGCTTTTCAATTAACCACTACGTTGAAAATTATTTGCAGGTGTTCAGCGTTTCACCATAATTGTGATTACGTTTGTTTGTGCCTCCTGAAACCCAAGAAGGCTGCGACAGACATAACTATGCTGAGGCGTAGCTGACTTGGTGTTGCCTATTTTTGTTAGTGGAGACTGACAAGAAGCCATTCTTCTAAGTATCATCCCACCAACATTTTTCCATTGTGTTAAAAGGCAGGGAAATTTAGAAAGTTAGCATTATAATTAGTAGCTGGAGGGTACGGTTTATTTTTGTGTGTGTGGTCGATGTGGATGGGGGGGTCAGGCCCTCTGTCAGTTCGCTGGTTAGTTTTTATTATCCCCAGAGAGGAGAAGTGGGCATGTGTTTGGCAGGTGAAAAGGGCGGATTCTGTTTCAGAGAATTAACGATGATCCCCATGGTCATCCCGTTCCTTTAATAATTCTTTATTTCATCAGCTGGAAATCCACCATGGTTCTATATACTCCTCTTTGCGTGGGAACAGGTAACTGGCTTGTTCCAAGAAGTATGCCTCAGAGCTTTTCAATTGACCAGTATGTTGAAAATCCTTTGCAGGATTTCAGCGTTTCACCATAATTGTGATAACGTGTGTATGTGCCTAGTGAAACCAAATATGGCTGCTACGGACATAACTATGCTTAGGAGTAGCTGACTTGTTGTTGCCTATTTTTGCCAGTGGAGACTGACAAGAAGCCATTCTTCTAAGTATCATCCCACCATCATTTCTCCATTCTTTAAAAATGCAGGGAAATTTTGCAAATTGGCATTATAATTAGTAGCTGGAGGGTACTTTTTTTTTTGTGGGGTCGGTCAGGATGGGTGTTCAGGCCCTCTGTCAGGTCGCTGGTTTGTTTTTATTATCCCAAGACAAGAGAAGTGGGCATGTGTTTGGCAGGTGAAAAGTGCGGATTGTGTTTCAGAGAATGAAACAGGATCCGCATGGTCATCTCCTTCCTTTAAGAATCCTTTGCTTCATCAGCTGGGATTCCACCATGTTTCTATATACTCCTCTATGCGTGGGCACAGGTACCTGGATTGTTCCAAGAAGTATGCTGGAGAGTTTTCAAATTAACCAGTACGTTGAAAATTATTTGCAGGTGTTCAGCGTTTCACCATAATTGTGATAACGTTTGTTTGTGCCTCCTGAAACCCAAGAAGGCTGGGACGGACATAACTATGCTGAGGAGTAGCTGACTTGGTGTTGCCTATTTTTGTTAGTGGAGACAGACAAGAAGCCATTCTTCTAAGTGTCATCCCACCACCATTTTTCCATTGTTTTAAAATGCAGGGAAATTTTGCAAGTTAGCATTATAATTAGTAGCTGGAGGGTACGGTTTTTTTTTTTGTGTGTGGTCGATGTGGATTGGGGGGTCAGGCCCTCTGTCAGTTCGCTGGTTAGTTTTTATTATCCCCAGAGAGGAGAAGTGAGCATGTGTTTGGCAGGTGAAAAGGGCGGATTCTGTTTCAGAGAATTAACGATGATACCCATGGTCATCCCGTTCCTTTAATAATCCTTTACTTCATCAGCTGGAAATCCACCATGGTTCTATATACTCCTCTTTGCGTGGGAACAGGTAACCGGCTTGTTCCAAGAAGTATGCCACAGAGCTTTTCAATTAACCACTACGTTGAAAATTATTTGCAGGTGTTCAGCCTTTCACCATTATAGTGATAACGTTTGTTTGTGCCTCCTGAAACCCAAGAAGGCTGCGACGGACATAACTATGCTGAGGAGTAGCAGACTTGGTGTTGCCTATTTTTGTTAGTGGAGACTACAAGAAGCCATTCTTCTAAGTGTCATCCCACAACCATTTTTCCATTGTTTTAAAATGCAGGGAAATTTTGCAAGTTAGCAGTATAATTAGCAGCTGGAGGGTCCTTTTTTGTGTGTGTGTGTGTGGTCGATGGGGATGGGGGGGTCAGGCCCTCTGTCAGTTCGCTGGTTAGTTTTTATTATCCCCAGAGAGGAGAAGTGGGCATGTGTTTGGCAGGTGAAAAGGGCGGATTCTCTTTCAGAGAATTAACGATGATCTCCATGGTCATCCCGTTCCTTTAATAATCCTTTACTTCATCAGCTGGAAATCCACCATGGTTCTATATACTCCTCTTTGCGTGGCAACAGGTAACTGGCTTGTTCCAAGAAGTATGCCGCAGAGCTTTTCAATTAACCACTACGTTGAAAATTATTTGCAGGTGTTCAGCGTTTCACCATAATTGTGATAACGTTTGTTTGTGCCTCCTGAAACCCAAGAAGGCTGCGACGGACATAACTATGCTGAGGAGTAGCTGACTTGGTGTCGCCTATTTTTGTCAGTGGAGACTGACAAGAAGCCATTCTTCTAAGTATCATCCCACCACCATTTTTCCATTGTTTTAAAATGCAGGGAAATTTTGCAAGTTAGCATTATAATTAGTAGCTGGAGGGTACGGTTTTTTTTTGTGTGTGGTCGATGTGGATGGGGGCTCAGGCCCTCTGTCAGTTCGCTGGTTAGTTTTTATTATCCCCAGAGAGGAGAAGTGGGCATGTGTTTGGCAGGTGAAATCGGCGGATTCTGTTTCAGAGAATTAACGATGATTCCCATGGACATCCCGTTCCTTTAGGAAACTTTTGCTTCATCAGCTGGGAATCCACCATGGTTCTATATACTCCTCTATGTGTGGGCACAGGTAACTGGCTTGTTCCAAGAAGTATGCCGCAGAGCTTTTCAATTAAGCAGTACGTTGAAAATTATTTGCAGGTTTTCAGCGTTTCACCATAATTCTTATAACGTTTGTATGTGTCTCCTGAAACCCAATATGGCTGCCACGGACATAACTATGCTGAGGAGTAGCTGATTTGGTTTTGCCTATTTTTGTTAGTGGAGACTGACAAGAAGCCATTCTTCTAAGTGTCATCATACCATCATTTTTCCATTGTTTAAAAATGCAGGGAAATTTTGCAAGTTATCATTATAATTAGTAGCTGGAGGGTACTTTTTTTTTTTTTTTGTGGGGTCAGTGTGGATGGGTTGGTCAGGCCATCTGTCAATTCACTGGTTTGTTTTTAATATCCCCAGAGAGGAGAAGTGGGCATGTGTTTGGCAGGTGAAAAGTGCGGATTCTGTTTCAGATAATTAAAAAGGATCCGCATGGTCATCTCATTCCTTTTAGAATCCTTTGCTTCATCAGCTGGGAATCCACCATGTTTCTATATACTCCTCTATGCGTGGGCACAGGTACCTGGCTTGTTCCAAGAAGTATGCTGGAGAGTTTCGAATTAAAAAGTACGTTGAAAATTATTTGCAGGTTTTCAGCGTTTCACCATAATTTTGATAACGTTTTTTTGTGCCTCCTGAAACCCAAGAAGGCTGCGTCGGACATAACTATGCTGAGGAGTAGCTGACTTGGTGTTGCCTATTTTTGTTAGTGGAGACTGGCAAGAAGCCATTGTTCTAAGTATCATCCCACCACCATTTTTCCATTGTTTTAAAATGCAGGGAAATTTTGCAAGTTAGCATTATAATTAGTAGCTGGAGGGTACAGCTTTTTTCTTTGTGTGTGGTCGATGTGGATGGGGGGTGATGCCCTCTGTCAGTTCGCTGGTTAGTTTTTATTATCCCCAGAGAGGAGAAGTGGGCATGTGTTTGGCAGGTGAAAAGGGCGGATTCTGTTTCAGAGAATTAACGATGATCCCCATGGTCATCCCGTTCCTTTAATAATCCTTTACTTCATCAGCTGGACATCCACCATGGTTCTATATACTCCTCTTTGCGTGGGAACAGGTAACTGGTTTGTTCCAAGAAGTATGCCGCAGAGCTTTTCAATTAACCACTACGTTGAAAATTATTTGCAGGTTTTCAGCGTTTCACCATAATTCTTATAACGTTTGTATGTGTCTCCTGAAACCAAATATGGCTGCCACGGACATAAGTATGCTGAGGCGTAGCTGACTTCGTGTTGCCTATTTTTGTTAGTGGAGACTGACAAGAAGCCATTCTTCTAAGTATCATCTCACCATCATTTTTCCATTGTTTAAAAATGCAGGAAAATTTTGCAAGTTAGCATTATAATTAGTAGCTAGAGGGTACGGTTTTTTTTTGTGTGTGTGGTGGATGTGGATGGGGGTGTCAGGCCCTCTGTCAGTTCGCTGGTTAGTTTTTATTATCCCCAGAGAGGAGAAGTGGGCATGTGTTTGACAGGTGAAAAGGGCGGATTCTGTTTCAGAGAATTAACGATGATCCCCATGGTCATCCCGTTCCTTTAATAATCCTTTACTTCATCAGCTGGAAATCCACCATGATTCTATATCCTCCTCTTTGCGTGGGAACAGGTAACTGGCTTGTTCCAAGAAGTATGCCGCAGAGCTTTTCAATTAACCACTGCGTTGAAAATTATTTGCAGGTGTTCAGTGTTTCACCATAATTGGGATAAAGTTTGTTGGTGCCTCCTGAAACCCAAGAAGGCTGCGATGGACATAACTATGCTGAGGAGTAGCTGACTTGGTGTTGTCTATTTTTGATAGTGGAGACTGACAAGAAGCCATTCTTCTAAGTATCATCCCACCACCATTTTTCCATTGTTTTAAAATGCAGGGAAATTTTGCAAGTTAGCATTATAATTAGTAGCTGGAGGGTACGTTTTTTTTTTTTTGTGTGTGTGGTCGATGTGGATGGGGGGGTCAGGCCCTCTGTCAGTTCGCTGGCTAGTTTTTATTATCCCCAGAGAGGAGAAGTGGGCATGTGTTTGGCAGGTGAAAAGGGCGGATTCTCTTTCAGAGAATTAACGATGATCCCCATGGTCATCCCGCTCCTTTAATAATCCTTTACTTCATCAGCTGAAAATCCACCATGGTTCTATATACTCCTCTTTGCGTGGGAACAGGTAACTGGCTTGTTCCAAGAAGTATGCCGCAGAGCTTTTCAATTAACCACTACGTTGAAAATTATTTGCAGGTGTTCAGCATTTCACCATAATTGTGATAACGTTTGTTTGTGCCTCCTGAAACCCAAAATGGCTGCCACGAACATAACTATGCTGAGGTGTAGCTGACTTGGTTTTGCCTATTTTTGTTAGTGGAGACTGACAAGAATCCATTCTTCTAAGTATCATCTCACCATCATTTTTCCATTGTTTAAAAATGCAAGAAATTTTGCAAGTTAGCATTATAATTAGTAGCTGGAGGCTACGGTGTTTTTTTTTTTTTTTTTCCCTGTGGGGTCGGTGTGGATGTGTTGGTCAGGCCCTCTGTCAGTTCCCTGGTTTGTTTTTATTATCCCCAGAGAGGAGAAGTGGGTATTAGTATGGCAGGTTAAAACTGCGGATCTGTTTCAGAGAATTAAACAGGATCCGCATGGTAATCCCGTCCTTTAAGAATCCTTTGCTTCATGAGCTGAGAATCCACCATGGTTCTATATACTTCTCTATGCGTGGGCACAGGAAACTGGCTTGTTCCAAGAAGTATGCCTCAGAGCTTTTCAATTAACCAGTATGTTGAAAATCCTTTGCAGGTTTTCAGCATTTCACCATAATTGTGATAACGTGTGTATGTGCCTACTGAAACCAAATATGGCTGCTACGGACATAACTATGCTGAGGCGTAGCTGACTTGGTGTTGCCTATTTTTGTCAGTGGAGACTGACAAGAAGCCACTCTTCTAAGTATCATCCCACCATCATCTCTCCATTGTTTAAAAATGCAGGGAAATTTTGCAAATTGGCATTATAATTAGTAGCTGGAGGGTACTTTTTTTTTTGTGGCGTCGGTCAGGATGGGTGTTCAGGCCCTCTGTCAGATGGCTGGTTTGTTTTTATTATCCCCAGAGAAGAGTAGTGGGCATGTGTTTGGCAGGTGAAAAGTGCGGATTCTGTTTCAGAGAATTAAACAGGATCCGCATGGTCATCTCATTCCTTTAAGAATCCTTTGCTTCATCAGCTGGGATTCCACCATGTTTCTATATACTCCTCTCTGCGTGGGCACAGGTACCTGGCTTGTTCCAAGAAGTATGCTGGAGAGTTTTCAAATTAACCAGTACGTTGAAAATTATTTGCAGGTTTTCAGCGTTTCACCATAATTTTGATAACGTTTGTATGTGCCTCCTGAAACCCAAGAAGACTGCGACGGACATAACTATGTTGAGGAGTAGCTAACTTGGTGTTGCCTATTTTTGTTAGTGGAGACTGACAAGAAGCCATTCTTCTAAGTATCATCGCACCACCATTTTTCCATTGTTTTAAAATGCAGGGAAATTTTGCAAGTTAGCATTATAATTAGTAGCTGGAGGGTACGGTTTTTTTTTTTTTGTGTGGTCGATGTGGATGTGGGGGTCAGGCCCTCTGTCAGTTCGCTGGTTAGTTTTTATTATCCCCAGAGAGGAGCAGTGGGCATCTGTTTGGCAGGTGAAAAAGGCGGATTCTGTTTCAGAGAATTAACGATGATCCCCATGGTCATCCCGTTCCTTTAATAATCCTTTACTTCATCAGCTGGAAATCCACCATGGTTCTATATCCTCCTCTTTGCGTGGGAACAGGTAACTGGCTTGTTCCAAAAAGTATGCCGCAGAGCTTTTCAAATAACCACTACGTAAAAATTATTTGCAGGTGTTCAGCGTTTCACCATAATTGTGATAAGGTTTGTTTGTGCCTCCTGAAACCCAAGAAGGCTGCGACGGACATAACTATGCTGAGGAGTAGCTGACTTGGTGTTGCCTATTTTTGTTAGTGGAGACTGACAAGAAGCCATTCTTCTAAGTATCATCCCACCACCATTTTTCCATTGTTTTAAAAAGCAGGGAAATTTTGCAAGTTAGCATTATAATTAGTAGCTGGAGGGTACGGTTTTTTTTTGTGTGTGTGGTCGATGTGGATGGGGGGGTCAGGCCCTCTGTCAGTTCGCTGGTTAGTTTTTATTATCCCCAGAGAGGAGAAGTGGGCATGTGTTTGGCAGGTGAAAAGGGCGGATTCTGTTTCAGAGAATTAACGATGATCCCCATGGTCATCCCGTTCCTTTAATAATCCTTTACTTCATCAGCTGGAAATCCACCATGGTTCTATATACTCCTTTTTGCGTGGGAACAGGTAACTGGCTTGTTCCAAGAAGTGTGACGCAGAGCTCTTCAATTAACCACTACGTTGAAAATTATTTGCAGGTGTTCAGCGTTTCACCATAATTGTGATAACGTTTGTTTGTGCCTCCTGAAACCCAAGATGGCTGCGAGAGACATAACTATGCTGAGGCGTAGCTGACTTGGTGTTGCCTATTTTTGTTAGTGGAGACTGACAAGAATCCATTCTTCTAAGTATCATCTCACCATCATTTTTCCATTGTTTAAAAATGCAGGAAAAGGTTGGCCGGGCGCGGTGGCTCACTCCTGTAATCCTAGCACTCTGGGAGGCCGAGGCGGGTGGATTGCTCAAGGTCAGGAGTTCGAGACCATCCTGAGCGAGAAACCGTCTCTACTAAAAATAGAAAGACATTATATGGACACCTAAAAATCTATATAGAAAAAATTAGCCGGGCATAGTGGCGCATGGCTGTAGTCCCAGCTACTCGGGAGGCTGAGGCAGTAGGATCGCTTAAGCCCAGAAGTTTGAGGTTGCTGTGAGCTAAGCTGACGCCACGGCACTCACTCTAGCCTGGGCAACAAAGTGAGACTCTGTCTCAACAACAAAAAAAAAAAATGCAGGAAAATTTTGCAAGTTAGCATTATAATTAGTAGCTGGAGGCTACGTTTTTTTTTTTTTTTTTTTTTTTTCCCTGTGGGGTCGGTGTGGATGTGTTGGTCAGGCCCTCTGTCAGTTCGCTGGTTTGTTTTTATTATCCCCAGAGAGGAGAAGTGGGTATTAGTATGGTAGGTGAAAACTGGGGATCTGTTTCAGAGAATTAAACAGGATCCGCATGGTAATCCCGTTCCTTTAAGAATCCTTTGCTTCATGAGCTGGGAATCCACCATGGTTCTATATACTTCTCTATGCGTGGGCACAGGAAACTGGCTTGTTCCAAGAAGTATGCCTCAGAGCTTTTCAATTAACCAGTATGTTGGAAATCCTTTGCAGGCTTTCAGCGTTTCACCATAATTGTGATAACGTGTGTATGTGCCTAGTGAAACCAAATATGGCTGCTACGGACATAACTATGCTGAGGCGTAGCTGACTTGGTGTTGCGTATTTTTGTCAGTGGAGACTGACAAGAAGTCATTCTTCTAAGTATCATCCCACCATCATTTCTCCATTGTTGAAAAATGCAGGGAAATTTTGCAAATTGGCATTATAATTAGTAGCTGGAGGGTACTTTTTTTTTTGTGGGGTCGGTCATGACGGGTGTTCAGGCCCTCTGTCAGATCGCTGGTTTGTTTTTATTATCCCCAGAGAAGAGTAGTGGGCATGTGTTTGGCAGGTGAAAAGTGCGGATTCTGTTTCAGAGAATTAAACAGGATCCGCATGGTCATCTCATTCCTTTAACAATACTTTGCTTCATCAGCTGGGATTCCACCATGTTTCTATATACTCCTCTATGCGTGGTCACAGGTACCTGGCTTGTTCCAAGAAGTATGCTGGAGAGTTTACAAATTAACCAGTACGTTGAAAATTATTTGCAGGTTTTCAGCGTTTCACCATAATTTTGATAACGTTTGTATGTGCCTCCTGAAAACCAAGAAGGCTGCGACGGACAAAACTATGTTGAGGAGTAGCTGACTTGCTGTTGCCTATTTTTGTTAGTGGAGACAGACAAGAAGCCATTCTTCTAAGTATCATCCCACCACCATTTTTCCATTGTTTTAAAAAGCAGGGAAATTTTTCAAGTTAGCATTATAATTAGTAGCTGGAGGGTACGGTTTTTTTTTTGTGTGTGGTCGATGTGGATGGGGGTGTCAGGCCGTCTGTCAGTTCGCTGGTTAGTTTTTATTATCCACAGAGAGGAGAAGTGGGCATGTGTTTGGCAGCTGACAAGGGCGGATTCTGTTTCAGAGAATTAACGATGATCCCCATGCTCATCCCGTTCCTTTAATAATCCTTTACTTCATCAGCTGGAAATCCACCATGGTTCTATATACTCCTCTTTGCGTGGGAACAGGTAACTGGCTTGTTCCAAGAAGTATGCCGCAGAGCTTTTCAATTAACCACTACGTTGAAAATTATTTGCAGGTGTTCAGTGTTTCACCATAATTGTGATAACGTTTGTTTTTGCCTCCTGAAACCCAAGAAGGCTGCGACGGACATAACTATGCTGAGGAGTAGCTGACTTGGTGTTGCCTATTTTTGTTAGTGGAGACTGACAAGAAGCCATTCTTCTAAGTATCATCCCACCACCATTTTTCCATTGTTTTAAAATGCAGGGAAATTTTGCAAGTTAGCATTATAATTAGTAGCTGGAAGGTACGGTTTTTTTTTTTTGTGTGGTCGATGTGTATGAGGGAGTAAAGCCCTCTGTCAGTTCGCTGGTTAGTTTTTATTATCCCCAGGGAGGAGAAGTGGGCATGTGTTTGGCAGGTGAAAAGGGCGGATTCTGTTTCAGAGAATTAACGATGATCCCCATGGTCATCCCGTTCCTTTAATAATCCTTTACTTCATCAGCTGGAAATCCACCATGGTTCCATATACTCCTCTTTGCATGGGAACAGGTAACACGCTTGTTCCAAGAAGTATGCCGCAGAGCTTTTCAATTAACCACTACGTTGAAAATTATTTGCAGGTGTTCAGCGTTTCACCATAATTGTGATAACGTTTGTTTGTGCCTCCTGAAACCCAAGATGGCTGCCACGAACATAACTATGCTGAGGCGTAGCTGACTTGGTTTTGCCTGTTTTTGTTAGTGGAGACTGACAAGAACCCATTCTTCTAAGTATCATCTCACCATCATTTTTCCATTGTTTAAAAATGCAGGAAAATTTTGCAAGTTAGAATTATAATTAGTAGCTGGAGGCTACGGTGTTTTTTGTTTTTTTTTTCCTGTGGGGTCGGTATGGATGTGTTGGTCAGGCCCTCTGTCAGTTCGCTGGATTGTTTTTATTATCCCCAGAGAGGAGAAGTGGGTATTAGTATGGCAGGTGAAAACTGCGGATCTGTTTCAGAGAATTAATCAGGATCCGCATGGTAATCCCCTTCCTTTAAGAATCCTTTGCTTCATGAGCTGGGAATCCACCATGGTTCTATATACTTCTCTATGCGTGGGCACAGGAAACTGCCTTGTTCCAAGAAGTATGCCTCAGAGCTTTTCAATTAACCAGTATGTTGAAAATCCTTTGCAGGTTTTCAGCGTTTCACCATAATTGTGATAACGTGTGCATGTGCCTACTGAAACCAAACATGGCTGCTACGGACATAACTATGCTGAGGCGTAGCTGACTTGGTGTTGCCTATTTTTGTCAGTGAAGACTGACAAGAAGCCGTTCTTCTAAGTATCATCCCACCATCATTTATCCATTGTATAAAAATGCAGGGAAATTTTGCAAATTTGCATTATAATTACTAGCTGGAGGGTACTTTTTTTTTTGTGGGGTCGGTCAGAATGGGTGTTCAGGCCCTCTGTCAGATCGCTGGTTTGTTTTTATTATCCCCAGAGAAGAGTAGTGGGCATGTGTTTGGCAGGTGAAAAGTGCGGATTCTGTTTCAGAGAATTAAACAGGATCCGCATGGTCATCTCATTCCTTTAAGAATCCTTTGCTTCATCAGCTGGGATTCCGCCATGTTTCTATATACTCCTCTATGCGTGGGCACAGGTACCTGGCTTGTTCCAAAAGTATGCTGGACAGTTTCAAATTAACAAGTACGTTGAAAATTATTTGCAGGTTTACAGCGTTTCACCATAATTTTGATAACGTTTGTTTGTGCCTCCTGAAACCCAAGAAGGCTGCGACGGACATAACTATGCTGAGGAGTAGCTGACTTGGTGTTGCCTATTTTTGTTAGTGGAGACTGACAAGAAGCCATTCTTCTAAGTATCATCCCACCACCATTTTTCCATTGTTTTAAAATGCAGGGAAATTTTGCAAGTTAGCATTATAATTAGTAACTGGAGGGTACGGTTTTTTTTGTGTGTGTTGTTGATGTGGATGGGGGGGTCAGGCCCTCTGTCAGTTCGCTGGTTAGTTTTTATTATCCCCAGAGAGGAGATGTGGGCATGTGTTTGGCTGGTGAAAAGGGCGGATTCTGTTTCAGAGAATTAACGATGATCCCCATGGTAATCCCGTGCCTTTAATAATCCTTTACTTCATCGGCTGGAAATCCACCATGATTCTATATCGTCCTCTTTGCGTGGGAACAGGTAACTGGCTTGTTCCAAGAAGTATGCCGCAGAGCTTTTCAATTAACCACTGCATTGAAAATTATTTGCAGGTGTTCAGTTTTTGACCATAATTGTGATAAAGTTTGTTGGTGCCTCCTGAAACCCAAGAAGGCTGCGATGGACATAACTATGCTGAGGAGTAGCTGACTTGGTGTTGTCTATTTTTGATAGTGGAGACTGACAAGAAGCCATTCTTCTAAGTATCATCCCACCACCATTTTTCCATTGTTTTAAAATGCAGGGAAATTTTGCAAGTTAGCATTATAATTAGTAGCTGGAGGGTACGTTTTTTTTTTGTGTGTGTGTGTGGTCGATGTGGATGGGGGTGTCAGGCCGTCTGTCAGTTCGCTGGTTAGTTTTTATTATCCCCAGAGAGGAGAAGTGGGCATGTGTTTGGCAGCTGACAAGGGCGGATTCTGTTTCAGAGAATTAACGATGATCCCCATGCTCATCCCGTTCCTTTAATAATCCTTTACTTCATCAGCTGGAAATCCACCATGGTTCTATATACTCCTCTTTGCGTGGGAACAGGTAACTGGCTTGTTCCAAGAAGTATGCCGCAGAGCTTTTCAATTAACCACTACGTTGAAAATTATTTGCAGGTGTTCAGCGTTTCACCATAATTCTGATAACGTTTGTTTGTGCCTCCTGAAACCCAAGAAGGCTGCGACGGACATAACTATGCTGAGGAGTAGCTGACTTGGTGTCGCCTATTTTTGTCAGTGGAGACTGACAAGAAGCCATTCTTCTAAGTATCATCCCACCACCATTTTTCCATTGTTTTAAAATGCAGGGAAATTTTGCAAGTTAGCATTATAATTAGTGGCTGGAGGGTACGGTTTTTTTTTGTGTGTGGTCGATGTGGATGGGGGGGTCAGGCCCTCTGTCAGTTCGCTGGTTAGTTTTTATTATCCCCAGAGAGGAGAAGTGGGCATGTGTTTGGCAGGTGAAAAGGGCGGATTCTGTTTCAGAGAATTAACGATGATCCCCATGGTCATCCCGTTCCTTTAGGAAACTTTTGCTTCATCAGCTGGGAATCCACCATGGTTCTATATACTCCTCTATGTGTGGGCACAGGTAACTGGCTTGTTCCAAGAAGTATGCCGCAGAGCTTTTCAATTAAGCAGTACGTTGAAAATTATTTGCAGGTTTTCAGCGTTTCACCATAATTCTTATAACGTTTGTATGTGTCTCCTGAAACCCAATATGGCTGCCACGGACATAAGTATGCTGAGGCGTAGCTGACTTCGTGTTGCCTATTTTTGTTAGTGGAGACTGACAGGAAGCCATTATTCTAAGTGTCATGATACCATCATTTTTCCATTGTTTAAAAATGCAGGGAAATTTTGCAAGTTATCATTATAATTAGTAGCTGGAGGGTACTTTTTTTTTTTTATGTGGGGTCAGTGTGGATGGGTTGGTCAGGCCATCTGTCAATTCACTGGTTTGTTTTTAATATCCCCAGAGAGGAGAAGTGGGCATGTGTTTGGCAGGTGAAAATTGCGGATTCTCTTTCAGAGAATTAAACAGGATCCGCATGGTCATCTCATTCCTTTTAGAATCCTTTGCTTCATCAGCTGGGAATCCACCATGTTTCTATATACTCCTCTATGCGTGGGCACAGGTACCTGGCTTGTTCCAAGAAGTATGCTGGAGAGTTTCGAATTAAAAAGTACGTTGAAAATTATTTGCAGGTTTTCAGCGTTTCACCATAATTTTGATAACGTTTGTTTGTGCCTCCTGAAACCCAAGAAGGCTGCGTCGGACATAACTATGCTGAGGAGTAGCTGACTTGGTGTTGCCTATTTTTGTTAGTGGAGACTGGCAAGAAGCCATTGTTCTAAGTATCATCCCACCACCATTTTTCCATTGTTTTAAAATGCAGGGAAATTTTGCAAGTTAGCATTATAATTAGTAGCTGGAGGGTACGGTTTTTTTCTTTGTGTGTGGTCGATGTGGATGGCGGGGTGAGGCCCTCTGTCAGTTCGCTGGTTAGTTTTTATTATCCCCAGAGAGGAGAAGTGGGCATGTGTTTGGCAGGTGAAAAGGGCGGATTCTGTTTCAGAGAATTAACGATGATCCCCATGGTCATCCCGTTCCTTTAATAATCCTTTACTTCATCAGCTGGACATCCACCATGGTTCTATATACTCCTCTTTGCGTGGGAACAGGTAACTGGTTTGTTCCAAGAAGTATGCCGCAGAGCTTTTCAATTAACCACTACGTTGAAAATTATTTCCAGGTTTTCAGCGTTTCACCATAATTCTTATAACGTTTGTATGTGTCTCCTGAAACCCAATATGGCTGCCACGGACATAAGTATGCTTAGTCGTAGCTGACTTCGTGTTGCCTATTTTTGTTATTGGAGACTGACAAGAAGCCATTCTTCTAAGTATCATCTCACCATCATTTTTCCATTGTTTAAAAATGCAGGAAAATTTTGCAAGTTAGCATTATAATTACTAGCTGGAGGCTACGGTGTTTTTTTTTTTTTTTTTCCTGTGGGGTCGGTGTGGATGTGTTGGTCAGGCCCTCTGTCAGTTCGCTGGCTAGTTTTTATTATCCCCAGAGAGGAGAAGTGGGCATGTGTTTGGCAGGTGAAAATGGCGGATTCTCTTTCAGAGAATTAACGATGATCCCCATGGTCATCCCGTTCCTTTAATAATCCTTTACTTCATCAGCTGGAAATCCACCATGGTTCTATATACTCCTCTTTGCGTGGGAACAGGTAACTGGCTTGTTCCAAGAAGTATGCCGCAGAGCTTTTCAATTAACCACTACGTTGAAAATTATTTGCAGGTGTTCAGCGTTTCACCATAATTGTGATAACGTTTGTTTGTGCCTCCTGAAACCCAAGAAGGCTGCGACGGACATAACTATGCTGAGGAGTAGCTGACTTGGTGTCGCCTATTTTTGTCAGTGGAGACTGACAAGAAGCCATTCTTCTAAGTATCATCCCACCACCAGTTTTCCATTGTTTTAAAATGCAGGGAAATTTTGCAAGTTAGCATTATAATTAGTAGCTGGAGGGTACGGTTTTTTTTTGTGTGTGGTCGATGTGGATGGGGGGGTCAGGGCCTCTGTCAGTTCGCTGGTTAGTTTTTATTATCCCCAGAGAGGAGAAGTGGGCATGTGTTTGGCAGGTGAAACGGGCGGATTCTGTTTCAGAGAATTAACGATGATCCCCATGGTCATCCCGTTCCTTTAATAATCCTTTACTTCATCAGCTGGAAATCCACCATGGTTCTATATACTCCTCTTTGTGTGGGAACAGGTAACTGGCTTGTTCCAAGAAGTATGCCGCAGAGCTTTTCAATTAACCACTACGTTGAAAATTATTTGCAGGTGTTCAGCGTTTCACCATAATTGTGATAACGTTTGTTTGTGCCTCCTGAAACCCAAAATGGCTGCCACGAACATAACTATGCTGAGGTGTAGCTGACTTGGTTTTGCCTATTTTTGTTAGTGGAGACTGACAAGAATCCATTCTTCTAAGTATCATCTCACCATCATTTTTCCATTGTTTAAAAATGCAAGAAATTTTGCAAGTTAGCATTATAATTAGTAGCTGGAGGCTACGGTGTTTTTTTTTTTTTTTTCCCTGTGGGGTCGGTGTGGATGTGTTGGTCAGGCCCTCTGTCAGTTCCCTGGTTTGTTTTTATTATCCCCAGAGAGGAGAAGTGGGTATTAGTATGGCAGGTTAAAACTGCGGATCTGTTTCAGAGAATTAAACAGGATCCGCATGGTAATCCCGTCCTTTAAGAATCCTTTGCTTCATGAGCTGAGAATCCACCATGGTTCTATATACTTCTCTATGCGTGGGCACGGGAAACTGGCTTGTTCCAAGAAGTATGCCTCAGAGCTTTTCAATTAACCAGTATGTTGAAAATTCTTTGCAGGTTTTCAGCATTTCACCATAATTGTGATAACGTGTGTATGTGCCTACTGAAACCAAATATGGCTGCTACGGACATAACTACGCTGAGGCGTAGCTGACTTGGTGTTGCCTATTTTTGTCAGTGGAGACTGACAAGAAGCCATTCTTCTAAGTATCATCCCACCATCATTTCTCCATTGTTTAAAAATGCAGGGAAATTTTGCAAATTGGCATTATAATTAGTAGCTGGAGGGTACTTTTTTTTTTGTGGGGTCGGTCAGGATGGGTGTTCAGGCCCTCTGTCAGATCGCTGGTTTGTTTTTATTATCCCCAGAGCAGAGTAGTGGGCATGTGTTTGGCAGGTGAAAAGTGCGGATTCTGATTCGGAGAATTAAACAGGATCCGCATGGTCATCTCATTCCTTTAAGAATCCTTTGCTTCATCAGCTGGGATTTCCACCATGTTTCTATATACTCCTCTATGCGTGGGCACAGGTATCTGGCTTGTTCCAAGAAGTATGCTGGAGAGTTTTCAAATTAACCTTTACGTTGAAAATTATTTGCAGGTATTCAGCGTTTCACCATAATTTTGATAACGTTTGTATGTGCCTCCTGAAACCCAAGAAGGCTGCGACGGACATAACTATGCTGAGGAGTAGCTGACTTGGTGTTGCCTATTTTTGTTAGTGGAGACAGACAAGAAGCCATTCTTCTAAGTATCATCCCACCACCATTTTTCTATTGTTTTAAAATGCAGGGAAATTTTGCAAGTTAGCATTATAATTAGTAGCTGAAGGGTACGGTTTTTTTTTTTTTTGTGTGTGTGGTCGATGTGGATGGGGGGGTCAGGCCCTCTGTCAGTTCGCTGGTTAGTTTTTATTATCCCCAGAGAGGAGAAGTGGGCATGTGTTTGGCAGGTGAAAAGGGAGGATTCTATTTCAGAGAATTAACCATGATCCCCATGGTCATCCCGTTCCTTTAATAATCCTTTACTTCATCAGCTGGAAATCCACCATGGTTCTATATACTCCTCTTTGCGCGGGAACAGGTAACTGGCTTGTTCCAAGAAGTATGCCGCAGAGATTTTCAATTAACCACTACGTTGAAAATTATTTGCAGGTGTTTAGCGTTTCACCATAATTGTGATAACGTTTCTTTGTGCCCCCTGAAACCGAAGATCGCTGCGACGGACATAACTATGCTGAGGCGTAGCTGACTCGGTTTTGCCTATTTTTGTTAGTGGAGACTGACAAGAACCCATTCTTCTAAGTATCATATCACCATCATTTTCCCATTGTTTAAAAATGCAGGAAAATTTTGCAAGTTAGCATTATAATTAGTAGCTGGAGGCTACGGTGTTTTTTTTTTTTTTTTCCTGTGGGGTCGGTGTGGATGTGTTGGTCAGGCCCTCTGTCAGTTCGCTGGTTTGTTTTTATTATCCTCAGAGAGGAGAAGTGGGTATTAGTATGGCAGGTGAAAACTGCGGATCTGTTTCAGAGAATTAAGCAGGATCCGCATGGTAATCCCGTACCTTTAAGAATCCTTTCCTTCATGAGCTGGGAATCCACCATGGTTCTATATACTTCTCTATGCGTGGGCACAGGAAACTGGCTTGTTCCAAGAAGTATGCCTCAGAGCTTTTCAATTAACCAGTATGTTGAAAATCCTTTGCAGGGTTTCAGCGTTTCACCATAATTGTGATAACGTGTGTATGTGCCTACTGAAACCAAACATGGCTGCTACGGACATAACTATGCTGAGGCGTAGCGGACTTGGTGTTGCGTATTTTTGTCAGTGGAGACTGACAAGAAGCCACTCTTCTAAGTATCATCCCACCATCATCTCTCCATTTTTTAAAAATGCAGGGAAATTTTGCAAATTGGCATTATAATTAGTAGCTGGAGGGTACTTTTTTTTTGTGGCGTCGGTCAGGATGGGTGTTCAGGCCCTCTGTCAGATGGCTGGTTAGTTTTTATTATCCCCAGAGAAGAGTAGTGGGCATGTATTTGGCAGGTGAAAAGTGCGGATTCTGTTTCAGAGAATTAAATAGGATCCGCATGGTCATCTCATTCCTTTAAGAATCCTTTGCTTCATCAGCTGGGATTCCACCATGTTTCTATATACTCCTCTATGCGTGGGCACAGGTACCTGGCTTGTTCCAAGAAGTATGCTGGAGAGTTTTCAAATTAACCAGTACGTTGAAAATTATTTGCAGGTTTTCAGCGTTTCACCATAATTTTGATAACGTTTGTATGTGCCTCCTGAAACCCAAGAAGACTGCGACGGACATAACTATGTTGAGGAGTAGCTAACTTGGTGTTGCCTATTTTTGTTAGTGGAGACTGACAAGAAGCCATTTTTCTAAGTATCATCCCACCACCATTTTTCCATTGTTTTAAAATGCAGGGAAATTTTTCAAGTTACCATTATAATTAGTAGCTGGAGGGTACGGTTTTCTTTTTTGTGTGTGGTCGATGTGGATGTGGGGGTCAGGCCCTCTGTCAGTTCGCTGGTTAGTTTTTATTATCCCCAGAGAGGAGCAGTGGGCATCTGTTTGGCAGGTGAAAAAGGCGGATTCTGTTTCAGAGAATTAACGATGATCCCCATGGTCATCCCGTTCCTTTAATAATCCTTTACTTCATCAGCTGGAAATCCACCATGGTTCTATATACTCCTCTTTGCGCGGGAACAGGTAACTGGCTTGTTCCAAAAAGTATGCCGCAGAGCTTTTCAAATAACCACTACGTTGAAAATTATTTGCAGGTGTTCAGCGTTTCACCATAATTGTGATAAGGTTTGTTTGTGCCTCCTGAAACCCAAGAAGGCTGCGACGGACATAACTATGCTGAGGAGTAGCTGACTTGGTGTTGCCTATTTTTGTTAGTGGAGACTGACAAGAAGCCATTCTTCTAAGTATCATCCCACCACCATTTTTCCATTGTTTTAAAAAGCAGGGAAATTTTGCAAGTTAGCATTATAATTAGTAGCTGGAGGGTACGGTTTTTTTTGTGTGTGTGGTCGATGTGGATGGGGGGGTCAGGCCCTCTGTCAGTTCGCTGGTTAGTTTTTATTATCCCCAGAGAGGAGAAGTGGGCATGTGTTTGGCAGGTGAAAAGGGCGGATTCTGTTTCAGAGAATTAACGATGATCCCCATGGTCATCCCGTTCCTTTAATAATCCTTTACTTCATCAGCTGGAAATCCACCATGGTTCTATATACTCCTCTTTGCGTGGGAACAGGTAACTGGCTTGTTCCAAGAAGTGTGCCGCAGAGCTCTTCAATTAACCACTACGTTGAAAATTATTTGCAGGTGTTCAGCGTTTCACCATAATTGTGATAACGTTTGTTTGTGCCTCCTGAAACCCAAGATGGCTGCGAGAGACATAACTATGCTGAGGCGTAGCTGACTTGGTTTTGCCTATTTTTGTTAGTGGAGACTGACAAGAATCCATTCTTCTAAGTATCATCTCACCATCATTTTTCCATTGTTTAAAAATGCAGGAAAAGGTTGGCCGTGCGCGGTGGCTCACTCCTGTAATCCTAGCACTCTGGGAGGCTGAGGCGGGTGGATTGCTCAAGGTCAGGAGTTCGAGACCATCCTGAGCGAGACACCGTCTCTACTAAAAATAGAAAGACATTATATGGACACCTAAAAATCTATATAGAAAAAATTAGCCGGGCATAGTGGCACATGGCTGTAGTCCCAGCTACTCGGGAGGCTGAGGCAGTAGGATCGCTTAAGCCCAGAAGTTTGAGGTTGCTGTGAGCTAAGCTGACGCCACGGCACTCACTCTAGCCTGGGCAACAAAGTGAGACTCTGTCTCAACAAAAAAAAAAAAAATGAAGGAAAATTTTCCAAGTTAGCATTATAATTAGTAGCTGGAGGCTACGTTTTTTTTTTTTTTTTTTTTCCTGTGGGGTCGGTGTGGATGTGTTGGTCAGGCCCTCTGTCAGTTCGCTGGTTTGTTTTTATTATCCCCAGAGAGGAGAAGTGGGTATTAGTATGGCAGGTGAAAACTGGGGATCTGTTTCAGAGAATTAAACAGGATCCGCATGGTAATCCCGTTCCTTTAAGAATCCTTTGCTTCATGAGCTGGGAATCCACCATGGTTCTATATACTTCTCTATGCGTGGGCACAGGAAACTGGCTTGTTCCAAGAAGTATGCCTCAGAGCTTTTCAATTAACCAGTATGTTGGAAATCCTTTGCAGGTTTTCAGCGTTTCACCATAATTGTGATAACGTGTGTATGTGCCTAGTGAAACCAAATATGGCTGCTATGGACATAACTATGCTGAGGCGTAGCTGACTTGGTGTTGCGTATTTTTGTCAGTGGAGACTGACAAGAAGTCATTCTTCTAAGTATCATCCCACCATCATTTCTCCATTGTTGAAAAATGCAGGGAAATTTTGCAAATTGGCATTATAATTAGTAGCTGGAGGGTACTTTTTTTTTTGTGGGGTCGGTCATGACGGGTGTTCAGGCCCTCTGTCAGATCGCTGGTTTGTTTTTATTATCCCCAGAGAAGAGTAGTGGGCATGTGTTTGGCAGGTGAAAAGTGCGGATTCTGTTTCAGAGAATTAAACAGGATCCGCATGGTCATCTCATTCCTTTAAGAATACTTTGCTTCATCAGCTGGGATTCCACCATGTTTCTATATACTCCTCTATGCGTGGTCACAGGTACCTGGCTTGTTCCAAGAAGTATGCTGGAGAGTTTACAAATTAACCAGTACGTTGAAAATTATTTGCAGGTTTTCAGCGTTTCACCATAATTTTGATAACGTTTGTATGTGCCTCCTGAAAACCAAGAAGGCTGCGACGGACAAAACTATGTTGAGGAGTAGCTGACTTGCTGTTGCCTATTTTTGTTAGTGGAGACAGACGAGAAGCCATTCTGCTAAGTATCATCCCACCACCATTTTTCCATTGTTTTAAAAAGCAGGGAAATTTTTCAAGTTAGCATTATAATTAGTAGCTGGAGGGTACGGTTTTTTTTGTGTGTGTGGTCGATGTGGATGGGGGGGTCAGGCCCTCTGTCAGTTCGCTGGTTAGTTTTTATTATCCCCAGAGAGGAGAAGTGGGCATGTGTTTGACAGCTGAAAAGGGCGGATTCTGTTTCAGAGAATTAACGGTGATCCCCATGGTCATCCCGTTCCTTTAATAATCCTTTACTTCATCAGCTGGAAATCCACCATGGTTCTATATACTCCTCTTTGCGTGGGAACAGGTAACTGGCTTGTTCTAAGAAGTATGCCGCAGAGCTCTTCAATTAACCAGTACGTTGAAAATTATTTGCAGGTGTTCAGCGTTTCACCATAATTGTGATAACGTTTGTTTGTGCCTCCTGAAACCCAAGAAGGCTGCGACGGACATAACTATGCTGAGGAGTAGCTGACTTGGTGTTGCCTATTTTTGTTAGTGGAGACTGACAAGAAGCCATTCTTCTAAGTATCATCCCACCACCATTTTTCCATTCTTTTAAAAGGCAGGGAAATTTTTGAAGTTAGCATTATAATTAGTAGCTGGAGGGTAAGGTTTTTTTTTTGTGTGTGGTCGATGTGGATGGGGGTGTCAGGCCCTCTGTCAGTTCGCTGGTTAGTTTTTATTATCCCCAGAGAGGAGAAGTGGGCATGTGTTTGGCAGGTGAAAAGGGCGGATTCTGTTTCAGAGAATTAACGATGAATCCCATGGTCATCCCATTCCTTTAATAATCCTTTACTTCATCAGCTGGAAATCCACCATGGTTCCATATACTCCTCTTTGCGTGGGAACAGGTAACTGGCTTGTTCCAAGAAGTATGCCGCAGAGCTTTTCAATTAACCAGTACGTTGAAATTTATTTGCAGGTGTTCAGAGTTTCACCATAATTGTGATAACATTTGTTTGTGCCTCCTGAAACCCTAGATGGCTGCCACGAACATAACGATGCTGAGGCGTAGCTGACTTGGTTTTCCCTATTTTTGTTAGTGGAGACTGACAAGAATCCATTCTTCTAAGTATCATCTCACAATCCTTTTTCCATTGTTTAAAAATGCAGGAAAATTTTGCAAGTTAGCATTATAATTGGTAGCTGGAGGCTACAGTGTTTTTTGTTTTTTTTTTTCCTGTGGGGTCGGTGTGGATGTGTTGGTCAGGCCCTCTGTCAGTTCGCTGGTTTGTTTTTATTTTCCCCAGAGAGGAGAAGTGTGTATTAGTATGGCAGGTGAAAACTGCGGATCTGTTTCAAAGAATTAAACAGGATCCGCATGGTCATCCCGTTCCTTTAAGAATCCTTTGCTTCATGAGCTGGGAATCCACCATTTTTCTATATACTTCTCTATGCGTGGACACAGGAAACTGGCTTGTTCCAAGAAGTATGCCTCAGAGCTTTTCTATTAACCAGTATGTTGAAAATCCTTTGCAGGTTTTCAGCGTTTCACCATAATTGTGATAACGTGTGTATGTGCCTAGTGAAACCAAATATGGCTGCTACGGACATAACTATGCTGAGGCGTAGCTGACTTGGTGTTGCCTATTTTTGTCAGTGGAGACTGACAAGAAGCCATTCTTCTAAGTATCATCCCACCATCATTTCTCCATTGTTTAAAAATGCAGGGAAATTTTGCAAATTGGCATTATAATTAGTAGCTGGAGGGTACTTTTTTTTTGTGGGGTCGGTCAGGATGGGTGTTCAGGCCCTCTGTCAGATCGCTGGTTTGTTTTTATTATCCCCAGAGAAGAGTAGTGGGCATGTGTTTGGCAGGTGAAAAGTGCGGATTCTGTTTCAGAGAATTAAACAGGATCCGCATGGTCATCTCATTCCTTTAAGAATCCTTTGCTTCATCAGCTGGGATTCCACCATGGTTCTATATACTCCTCTATGCGTGGGCACAGGTACCTGGCTTGTTCCAAGAAGTATGCTGGAGAGTTTTCAAATTAACCAGTACGTTGAAAATTATTTGCAGGTTTTCAGCGTTTCACCATAATTTTGATAACGTTTGTATGTGCCTCCTGAAACCCAAGAAGGCTGCGACGGACATAACTATGTTGAGGAGTAGCTGACTTGGTGTTGCCTATTTTTGTTAGTGGAGACAGACAAGAAGCCATTCTTCTAAGTATCATCCCACCACCATTTTTCCATTTTTTTAAAAGGCAGGGAAAATTTGCAAGTTAGCATTATAATTAGTAGCTGGAGGGTACTGTTTTATTTTTGTGTGTGGTCGATGTGGATGGGGGGGTCAGGCCCTCTGTCAGTTCGCTGGTTAGTTTTTATTATCCCGAGAGAGGAGAAGTGGGCATGTGTTTTGCAGTTGAAAAGTTCGGATTCTCTTTCAGAGAATGAAATAGGA
The DNA here is from genome assembly GCF_041146395.1 of Eulemur rufifrons. NCBI lineage: Eukaryota > Metazoa > Chordata > Mammalia > Primates > Lemuridae > Eulemur > Eulemur rufifrons. The sequence continues at coordinate 3,026,901 of NW_027182816.1, forward strand.
TCCGCATGCTCATCCCGTTCCTTTAGGAAAATTTTGCTTCATCAGCTGGGAATCCACCATGGTTCTGTATACTCCTCTATGTGTGGGCACAGGTAACTGGCTTGTTCCAAGAAGTATGCTGCAGAGCTTTTCAATTAAGCAGTACGTTGAAAATTATTTGCAGGTTTTCAGCGTTTCACCATAATTCTCATAACGTTTGTATGTGTCTCCTGAAACCCAATATGGCTGCCACGGACATAAGTATGCTGAGGCGTAGCTGACTTCGTGTTCCCTATTTTTGTTAGTGGAGACTGACAAGAAGCCATTCTTCTAAGTATCATCCCACCACCATTTTTCCATTGTTTTAAAATGCAGGGAAATTTTGCAAGTTAGCATTATAATTAGTAGCTGGATGGTACGGTTTTTTTGTGTGTGTGGTCGATGTGGATGGGGGGGTCAGGCCCTCTGTCAGTTCGCTGGTTAGTTTTTATTATCCCCAGAGAGGAGAAGTGGGCATGTGTTTGGCAGGTGAAAAGGGCGGATTCTGTTTCAGAGAATTAACGATGATCCCCATGGTCATCCCGTTCCTTTAATAATCCTTTAGTTCATCAGCTGGAAATCCACCATGGTTCTATATACTCCTCTTTGCGTGGGAACAGGTAACTGGCTTGTTCCAAGAAGTATGCCGCAGACCTTTTCAATTAACCAGTACGTTGAAAATTATTTGCAGGTGTTCAGCGTTTCACCATAGTTGTGATAACGTTTGTTTGTGCCTCCTGAAACCCAAGAAGGCTGCGACGGACATAACTATGCTGAGGCGTAGCTGACTTGGTTTTGCCTATTTTTGTTAGTGGAGACTGACAAGAATTCATTCTTCTAAATATCGTCTCACCATCATTTTTCCATTGTTTAAAAATGCAGGAAAATTTTGCAAGTTAGCATTATAATTAGTAGCTGGAGGCTACGGTGTTTTTTTTTTTTTTCCTGTGGGGTCGGTGTGGGTGTGTTGGTCAGGTCCTCTGTCAGTTCGCTGGTTTGTTTTTATTATCCCCAGAGAGGAGAAGTGGGTATTAGTATGGCAGGTGAAAACTGCGGATCTGTTTCAGAGAATTAAACAGGATCCGAAAGGTAATCCCGTTCCTTTAACAATACTTTGCTTCATGAGCTGGGAATCCACCATGGTTCTATATACTTCTCTATTCGTGGGCACAGGAAACTGGCTTGTTCCAAGAAGTATGCCTCAGAGCTTTTCAATTAACCAGTATGTTGAAAATACTTTGCAGGTTTTCAGCGTTTCACCATAATTGTGATAACGTGTGTATGTGCCTACTGAAACCAAATATGCCTGCTACGGACATAACTATGCCGAGGCGTAGCTGACTTGGTGTTGCCTATTTTTGTCAGTGGAGACTGACAAGAAGCCATTCTTCTAAGTATCATCCCACCATCATTTCTCCATTGTTTAAAAATGTAGGGAAATTTTGCAAATTGGTATTATAATTAGTAGCTGGAGGGTACTTTTTTTTTTGTGGGGTCGGTCAGGATGGGTGTTCAGGCCCTCTGTCAGATCGCTGGTTTGTTTTTATTATCCCCAGAGAAGAGTAGTGGGCATGTGTTTGGCAGGTGAAAAGTGCAGATTCTGTTTCAGAGAATTAAACAGGATCCGCATGGTCATCTCATTCCTTTAAGAATCCGTTGATTCATCAGCTGGGATTCCACCATGTTTCTATATACTCCTCTATGCGTGGGCACAGGTACCTGGCTTGTTCCAAGAAGTACGCTGGAGAATTTTAAAATTAACCAGTACGTTGAAAATTATTTGCAGGTATTCAGCGTTTCACCATAATTGTGATAACGTTTGTTTGTGCCTCCTGAAACCCAAGAAGGCTGCGACGGACATAACTATGCTGAGGAGTAGCTGACTTGGTGTTGCCTATTTTTGTTAGTGGAGACAGACAAGAAGCCATTCTTCGAAGTATCATCCCACCACCATTTTTCTATTGTTTTAAAATGCAGGGAAATTTTGCAAGTTAGCATTATAATTAGTAGCTGGAGGGTACGGTTTTTTTTGTGTGTGTGTGGTCGATGTGGATGGGGGTGTCAGGCCCTCTGTCAGTTCGCTGGTTAGTTTTTATTATCCCCAGAGAGGAGAAGTGGGCATGTGTTTGGCAGGTGAAAAGGGCGGATTCTGTTTCAGAGAATTAACGATGATCCCCATGGTCATCCCGTTCCTTTAATAATCCTTTACTTCATAAGCTGGAAATCCACCATGGTTCTATATACTCCTCTTTGCGTGGGAACAGGTAACTGGCTTATTCCAAGAAGTATGCCGCAGAGCTTTTCAATTAACCACTACGTTGAAAATTATTTGCAGCTGTTCAGCGTTTCACCATAATTGTGATAACGTTTGTTTGTGCCTCCTGAAACCCAAGAAGGCTGCGACGGACATAATTATGCTGAGGAGTAGCTGACTTGGTGTTGCCTATTTTTGTTAGTGGAGACTGACAAGAAGCCATTCTTCTAAGTATCATCCCACTACCATTTTTCCATTGTTTTAAAATGAAGGGAAATTTTGCAAGTTAGCATTATAATTAGTAGCTGGAGGGTACGGTTTTTTTTTGTGTGTGGTCGATGTGGATGGGGGGTTCAGGCCCTCTGTCAGTTCGCTGGTTAGTTTTTATTATCCCCAGAGAGGAGAAGTGGGCATGCGTTTGGCAGGTGAAAAGGGCGGATTCTGTTTCAGAGAATTAATGATGACCCCATGGTCATCCCGTTCCTTTAATAATCCTTTACTTCATCAGCTGGAAATCCACCATGGTTCTATATACTCCTCTTTTCGTCGGAACAGGTAACTGGCTTGTTCCAAGAAGTATGCCACAGAGGTTTTCAATTAACCACTACGTTGAAAATTATTTGCAGGTGTTCAGCGTTTCACCATAATTGTGATAACGTTTGTTTGTGCCTCCTGAAGCCCAAAAATGCTGCGACGGACATAACTATGCTGAGGAGTAGCTGACTTGGTGTTGCCTATTTTTGTTAGTGGAGACTGACAAGAAGCCATTCTTCTAAGTATCATCCCACCACCATTTTTCCATTGTTTTAAAATGCAGGGAAATTTTGCAAGTTAGCATTATAATTAGTAGCTGGAGGATACGGTTTATTTTTTGTGTGTGGTCGATGTGGATGGGGGGGTCAGGCCCTCTGTCAGTTCGCTGGTTAGTTTTTATTATCCCCAGAGAGGAGAAGTGGGCATGTGGTTGGCAGGTGAAAAGGGCGGATTCTGTTTCAGAGAATTAACGATGATCCCCATGCTCATCCCGTTCCTTTAATAATCCTTTACTTCATCAGCTGGAAATCCACCATCGTTCTATATACTCCTCTTTGCGTGGGAACAGGTAACTGGCTTGTTCCAAGAAGTATGCCGCAGAACTTTTCAATTAACCAGTACGTTGAAAATTATTTGCAGGTGTTCAGCGTTTCACCATAATTGTGATAACGTTTGATTGTGCCTCCTGAAACTCAAGAAGGCTGCGACGGACATAACTATGCTGAGGAGTAGCTGACTTGGTTTTGCTTATTTTTGTTAGTGGAGAGTGACAAGAATTCATGCTTCTAAGTATCATCTCACCATCATTTTTCCATTGTTTAAAAATGCAGGAAAATTTTGCAAGTTAGCATTATAATTATTAGTTGGAGGCTACGGTGTTTTTTTTTTTTTTTTTTTTTCCTGTGGGGTCGGTGTGGATGTGTTGGTCAGGCCCTCTGTCAGTTCGCTGGTTTGTTTTTATTATCCCCAGAGACGAGAAGTGGGTATTAGTATGGCAGGTGAAAACTGTGGATCTGTTTCAGAGAATTAAACAGGATCCGCATGGTAATCCAGTTCCTTTAAGAATCCTTTGGTTCATGAGCTGGGAATCCACCATGGTTCTATATACTTCTCTATGCGTCGGCACAGGAAACTGGCTTGTTCCAAGAAGTATGCCTCAGAGCTTTTCAATTAACCAGTATGTTGAAAATCCTTTGAAGGTTTTCAGCGTTTCACCATAATTGTGATAACGTGTGTATATGACTACTGAAACCAAATATAGCTGCTACGGACATAACTATGCTTAGGCGTAGCTGACTTGGTGTTGCCTATTTTTGTCAGTGGAGACTGACAAGAAGCCATTCTTCTAAGTATCATCCCAACATCATTTCTCCATTGTTTAAAAATGCAGGGAAATTTTGTAAGTTATCATTATAATTAGTACCTGGAGGGTACTTTTTTTTTTGTGGTGTCGGTCAGGATGTGTGTTCAGGCCCTCTGTCAGATCGCTGGTTTGTATTTATTATCCCCAGAGAAGAGTAGTGGGCATGTGTTTGGCAGGTGAAAAGTGCGGATTCTGTTTCAGAGAATTAAACAGGATTCGCATGGTCATCTCATTCCCTTAAGAATCCTTTGCTTCATCAGCTGGGATCCACCATGTTTCTATATACTCCTCTATGCGTGGGCTCAGGTACCTGGCTTGTTCCAAGAAGTATGCTGGAGAGTTTTCAAATTAACCAGTACGTTGAAAATTATTTGCAGGTTTTCAGCCTTTCACCATAATTTTGATAACGTTTGTATGTGCCTCCTGAAACCCAAGAAGGCTGCGACGGACATAACTATGCTGAGGAGTAGCTGACTTGGTGTTGCCTATTTTTGTTAGTGGAGACTGACAAGAAGCCATTCTTCTAAGTATCATCCCACCACCATTTTTCCATTGTTTTAAAATGCAGGGAAATTTTGCAAGTTAGCATTATAATTAGTAGCTGGAGGGTACGGTTTTTTTTTTTCTTTTGTGGTCGATGTGGATGGGGGGGTTAGGCCTTCTGTCAGTTCGCTGGTTAGTTTTTATTATCCCCAGAGAGGTGAAGTGGGCATGTGTTTGGCAGGTGAGAAAGGCGGATTCTGTTTCAGAGAATTAACGATGATCCCCATGGTCATTCCGTTCCTTTAATAATCCTTTACTTCATCAGCTGGAAATCCACCATGGTTGTCTATACTCCTCTTTGCGTGGGAACAGGTAACTGGCTTGTTCCAAGAAGTATGCCGCAGAGCTTTTCAATTAACCACTACGTTGTAAATTATTTGCAGGTGTTCAGCGTTTCACCATAATTGTGATAACGTTTGTTTGTGCCTCCTAAAACCCAAGAAGGCTGCGACGGACATAACTATGCTGAGGAGTAGCTGACTTGGTGTTGCCGATTTTTGTTAGTGGAGACAGACAAGAAGCCATTCTTCGAAGTATCATCCCACCACCATTTTTCCATTGTTTTAAAATGCAGGGAAATTTTGCAAGTTAGCATTATAATTAGTAGCTGGAGGGTACGGTTTTTTTTTTGTGTGTGTGGTCGATGTGGATGGGGGGGTCAGGCCCTCTGTCGGTTCGCTGGTTAGTTATTATTATCCCCAGAGAGGAGAAGTGGGCATGTGTTTGGCAGGTGAAAAGGGCGGATTCTGTTTCAGAGAATTAACGATGATCCCCATGGTCATCCCGTTCCTTTAATAATCCTTTACTTCGTCAGCTGGAAATCCACCATGGTTCTATATACTCCTCTTTGCGTGGGAACAGGTAACTGGCTTGTTCCAAGAAGTATGCCGCAGAGCTTTTCAATTAACCACTACGTTGAAAATTATTTGCAGGTGTTCAGCGTTTCACCATAATTGTGATAACGTTTGTTTTTGCCTCCTGAAACCCAAGAAGGCTGCCATGGACATAACTATGCTGAGGAGTAGCTGACTTGGTGTTGCCTATTTTTGTTAGTGGAGACAGACAAGAAGCCATTCTTTGAAGTATCATCCCACCACCATTTTTCCATTGTTTTAAAATGCAGGGAAATTTTGCAAGTTAGCATTATAATTAGTAGCTGCAGGGTACGGTTTTTTTTTTTTTTTTGTGGTCGATGTGGATGGGGGGGTCAGGCCCTCTGTCAGTTCGCTGGTTAGTTTTTATTATCCCCAGAGAGGAGAAGTGGGCATGTGTTTGGCAGGTGAACAGGGCGGATTCTGTTTCAGAGAATTAACGATGATCCCCATGGTCATCCCGTTCCTTTAATAATCCTTTACTTCATCAGCTGGAAATCCACCATGGTTCTATATACTCCTCTTTGCGTGGGAACAGGTAACTGGCTTGTTCCAAGAAGTATGCCGCAGAGCTTTTCAATTAACAACTACCTTGAAAATTATTTGCAGGTGTTCAGCGTTTAACCCTAACCAGAACCCCTAACGCTAACCCTGAACCCTATCCCTAACCCCAGCAGTAAACTTTAACCCTAAACCTAAGCCCAACCCGTAACCCTAATCCTATCCTTTTACCCTAAAACTAACCCCTAAACCTAACCCCTATACCTCACCCTAACTCCAACCCCAATCCTAATTCTAACCATTCCCTTTCATAAAACACTAACTCCTAACCGCTAACCCTAACACTAACCAAAAACCCTAATCACTAATCCCTAACCCTAACGCTTAACCTTTACCATGACCGTTAACCCTCACCCTAAATCTTAACACTGACCCTAACCTTAACCTTTAACTCTGAGCCTAACCCTTAACCCTACAGTAAGGAAGACCCTTAATGCTAATGGGATCCCTTATCCCTAACCCTAACACTACAGCTAAAAATAACCCTAACCTTGGATCCTTAAACCTAACCCCTAACACTTACTTTAACCCCAAACCCTAACCCTAATCCTAAGCATTAAACCTAAGCCTATCTCTTAACCGTAACGCTAGCCCTTACCCTAACGCCTAGATCTAACCCTAAATCTAACCTACCGCCTAATCCTAACCTTAAGCCCTAATGCTAACACTAACCCTGAACCCTAAACCTACCCGTAACCCTTAACACTAACCCTATCCGTGAACCTTAACCCTGACCCTAACCATTACCCGCACCCAAGCATTTAACCCTGACCCTAACCCTCATCCTTAATGCTAACCCTAACACTAAACCCTAACCCTAAGCCCAACACTTAACCCTAATCCTATCCCTTAACCCTAACCCTTACCCTAACCCTAATGCTAACCCCTAAACGTAACCCTAACCGTGACCAGTAAACCTAACCCTAACCTCTAACACAAACCATAGCACATAACTCTATCCCTAAAACTAACCCTAACCTTAACCCTAAACCCTAACTCTTAACCTTAACCCTAAGCGTTAACTCTCACGCTAACCTTTAATCCTAACCCTAATCCTAATCTTCAACCCTAAACCTAACACTTAACCCTAACCCTGTACCAAACCCTAACCCCTCATCTTAACCCTAACCGTAAACCTCAACCCTAAACCAAAGTGTAACCGTTAAACCTAAGAGTAACCTTTAACCCTAATCCTATTCCCTAACCCTAAGCCCTCACCCTAACACTAAACTTCATCCTTAACCCTAACCAGAATCCTAACCCTAAATCTAATTCTCAGACTTCTTGCTTTCTTAGAGTTTAGAAAGCCTGCAATCCTCCCATGCCATGCGTGAAAGGAGGCTCTACCACTGTGTCCTGCATGAAACCCACGGGCCCATACCCAGAGTATGATAGAGTGGGTTCCTGGGTACAATCCCAGCCCCCTAAACGCCCCCCACCCGCCTACTGCAGACAGGGCCCGTGCGCTAAGCATAAACAATACCTTTAACAGATAACCCTAACCCTGAACATAACACCCAACCCTGTTCCTATTTCTCCCCTTAACACGTAAACCTCACCGTGCGCCTAACTTTAACCTCTTATCCTAACGTTAATGAATAAACCATTTCCTGAGAACAACCCCTATCCCATAATTCTAACCCTATCTCCTAGTCATCACTGTGACACCTAATCCCTAATCCTAATTCTAAACCGCTAACCCTAACCGTAACCCTACCTACAACCCTAACACTGACAGTAACCCTTACTTCTAACCCCAACGCTATGCCTAACAAAAACCCTAACCCTTGACCCTAACCCTTCACCCTAACCCCTAAGCCTTACCCTAACCATTAACCCTAATCCTAATCCTAACCATTAAACCTAACCCTAGCTCTTAAAGCTAACCCTAAACCTTACCCTCACGACTAGACCTAACCCTGACACTAACCTAACACCTAACCCTAACCAGAACCCCTAAAGCTAACCCTGAACCCTATCCCTAACCCTAGCAGTAAACTTTAACCCTAAACCTAAGCCCAACCCGTAACCCTAATCCTATCCTTTTACCCTAAAACTAAACCCCTAAACCTAACCCTTATACCTCACCCTAACTCTAAACCCAATCCTAATTCTATCCATACCCCTTCATAAAACACTAACTCCTAACCGCTAACCCTAACACTACCCAAAAACCCTAATCACTAATCCCTAACCCTAATGCTTAACCTTTACCTTAACCGTTAACCCTCACCCTAAATCTTAACACTGACCCTAACCTTAACCTTTAACTCTAAGCCTAACCCTAAGCCTACAGTAAGGAAGACCCTTAATGCTAATGGGATCCCTTATCCCTAACCCTAACACTACAGCTAAAAATAACCCTAACCTTGGATCCTTAAACCTAACCCCTAACACTTACTTTAACCCCAAACCCTAACCCTAATCCTAAGCATTAAACCTAAGCCTATCTCTTAACCCTAACGCTAGCCCTTACCCTAACGCCTAGATCTAACCCTAAATCTAACCTACCGCCTAATCCTAACCTTAAGCCCTAATGCTAACACTAACCCTGAACCCTAAACCTACCCGTAACCCTTAACACTAACCCTATCCGTGAACCTTAACCCTGACCCTAACCATTACCCGCACCCAAGCATTTAACCCTGACCCTAACCCTAATCCTTAATGCTAACCCTAACACTAAACCCTAACCCTAAGCCCAACACTTAACCCTAATCCTATCCCTTAACCCTAACCCTAACCCTAACCCTAATGCTACCCCCTAAACGTAACCCTAACCGTGACCAGTAAACCTAACCGTAACCTCTAACACAAACCATAGCACATAACTCTAACCCTAAAACTAACCCTAACCCTAACCTTAACCCTAAACCCTAACTCTTAACCTTAACCCTAAGCGTTAACTCTCACGCTAACCTTTAATCCTAACCCTAATCCTAATCTTCAACCCTAAACCTAACACTTAACCCTAACCCTGTACCAAACCCTAACCCCTCATCTTAACCCTAACCGTAAACCTCAACCCTAAACCAAAGTGTAACCGTTAAACCTAAGAGTAACCTTTAACCCTAACCCTATTCCCTAACCCTAAGCCCTCACCCTAACACTAAACTTCATCCTTAACCCTAACCAGAATCCTAACCCTAAATCTAATTCTCAGACTTCTTGCTTTCTTAGAGTTTAGAAAGCCTGCAATCCTCCCATGCCATGCGTGAAAGGAGGCTCTACCACTGTGTCCTGCATGAAACCCACGGGCCCATACCCAGAGTATGATAGAGTGGGTTCCCGGGTACAATCCCAGCCCCCTAAACTCCCCCCGCCCGCCTAATGCAGACAGGGCCCGTGCGCTAAGCATAAACAATACCTTTAACAGATAACCCTAACCCTGAACATAACACCCAACCCTGTTCCTATTTCTCCCCTTAACACGTAAACCTCACCGTGCGCCTAACTTTAACCTCTTATCCTAACGTTAATGCATAACCCATTTCCTGAGAACAACCCCTATCCCATAATTCTAACCCTATCTCCTAGTCATCACTGTGACACCTAATCCCTAACCCTAATTCTAAACCACTAACCCTAACCGTAACCCTACCTACAACCCTAACACTGACAGTAACCCTTACTTCTAACCCCAACGCTATGCCTAAAAAAACCCTATACCTTGACCCTAACCCTTCAACCTAACCCCTAAGCCTTACCCTAACCCTTAACCCTAATCCTAATCCTAACCATTAAACCTAACCCTAGCTCTTAAAGCTAACCCTAAACCTTACCCTCACGACTAGACCTAACCCTGACACTAACCTAACACTTAACCCTAACCAGAACCCCTAAAGCTAACCCTGAACGCTATCCCTAACCCCAGCAGTAAACTTTAACCCTAAACCTAAGCCCAACCCGTAATCCTAATCCTATCCTTTTACCCTAAAACTAACCCCTAAACCTAACCCCTATACCTCACCCTAACTCTAACCCCAATCCTAATTCTAATCATACCCCTTCATAAAACACTAACTTCTAACCGCTAACCCTAACACTAACCAAAAACCCTAATCACTAATCCCTAAGCCTAACGCTTAACCTTTACCCTAACCCTTAACACTCACCCTAAATCTTAACACTGACCCTAACCTTAACCTTTAACTCTAAGCCTAACCCTTAACCCTACAGTAAGGAAGACCCTTAATGCTAATGGGATCCCTTATCCCTAACCCTAACACTACAGCTAAAAATAACCCTAACCTTTGATCCTTAAACCTAACCCCTAACACTTACTTTAACCCCAAACCCTAACCCTAATCCTAAGCATTAAACCTAACCCTGTCTCTTAACCCTAACGCTAGCCCTTACCCTAACGCCTAGATCTAACCCTAAATCTAACCTACCGCCTAATCCTAACCTTAAGCCCTAATGCTAACACTAACCCTGAACCCTAAACCTACCCGTAACCCTTAACACTAACCCTATCCGTGAACCTTAACCCTGACCCTAACCATTACCCGCACCCAAGCATTTAACCCTGACCCTAACCCTAATCCTTAATGCTAACCCTAACACTAAACCCTAACCCTAAGCCCAACACTTAACCCTAATCCTATACCTTAACCCTAACCCTAACCCTAATGCTAACCCCTAAACGTAACCCTAACCGTGACCAGTAAACCTAACCTTAACCTCTAACACAAACCATAGCACATAACTCTAACCCTAAAACTAACCCTAACCTTAACCCTAAACCCTAACTCTTAACCTTAACCCTAAGCGTTAACTCTCACGCTAACCTTTAATCCTAACCCTAATCCTAATCTTCAACCCTAAACCTAACACTTAACCCTAACCCTGTACCAAACCCTAACCCCTCAGCTTAACCCTTCCCGTAAACCTAAACCCTAAACCAAAGTGTAGCCGTTAAACCTAAGAGTAACCTTTAACCCTAACCCTAATCCCTAACCCTAAGCCCTCACCCTAACACTAAACTTCATCCTTAACCCTAACCAGAATCCTAACCCTAAATCTAATTCTCAGACTTCTTGCTTTCTTAGAGTTTAGAAAGCCTGCAATCCTCCCATGCCATGCGTGAAAGGAGGCTCTACCACTGTGTCCTGCATGAAACCCACGGGCCCATACCCAGAGTATGATAGAGTGGGTTCCCGGGTACAATCCCAGCCCCCTAAACTCCCCCCGCCCGCCTAATGCAGACAGGGCCCGTGCGCTAAGCATAAACAATACCTTTAACAGATAACCCTAACCCTGAACATAACACCCAACCCTGTTCCTATTTCTCCCCTTAACACGTAAACCTCACCGTGCGCCTAACTTTAACCTCTTATCCTAACGTTAATGAATAAACCATTTCCTGAGAACAACCCCTATCCCATAATTCTAACCCTATCTCCTAGTCATCACTGTGACACCTAATCCCTAACCCTAATTCTAAACCGCTAACCCTAACCGTAACCCTACCTACAACCCTAACACTGACAGTAACCCTTACTTCTAACCCCAACGCTATGCCTAACAAAAAACCTAACCCTTGACCCTAACCCTTCACCGTAACCCCTAAGCCTTACCCTAACCCTTAACCCTAATCCTAATCCTAACCATTAAACCTAACCCTAGCTCTTAAAGCTAACCCTAAACCTTACCCTCACGACTAGACCTAACCCTGACACTAACCTAACACCTAACCCTAACCAGAACCCCTAAAGCTAACCCTGAACCCTATCCCTAACCCTAGCAGTAAACTTTAATCCTAAACCTAAGCCCAACCCGTAGCCCTAATCCTATCCTTTTACCCTAAAACTAACCCCTAAACCTAACCCGTATACGTCACCCTAACTCTAACCCGAATCCTAATTCTAACCTTACCCCTTCATAAAACACTAACTCCTAACCGCTAACCCTAACACTAACCAAAAACCCTAATCACTAAACCCTAATCCTAACGCTTAACCTTTACCCTAACTGTTAACCCTCACCCTAAATCTTAACACTGACCCTAACCTTAACCTTTAACTCTAAGCCTAACCCTTAACCCTACAGTAAGGAAGACCCTTAATGCTAATGGGATCCCTTATCCCTAACCCTAACACTACAGCTAAAAATAACCCTAACCTTGGATCCTTAAACCTAACCCCTAACACTTACTTTAACCCCAAACCCTAACCCTAATCCTAAGCATTAAACCTAACCCTATCTCTTAACCCTAACGCTAGCCCTTACCCTAACGCCTAGATCTAACCCTAATCTAACCTACCGCCTAATCCTAACCTTAAGCCCTAATGCTAACACTAACCCTGAACCCTAAACCTACCCGTAACCATTAACACTAACCCTATCCGTGAACCTTAACCCTGACCCTAACCATTACCCGCACCCAAGCATTTAACCCTGACCCTAACCCTAATCCTTAATGCTAACCTTAACACTAAACCCTAACCCTAAGCCCAACACTTAACCCTAATCCTATCCCTTAACCCTAACCCTAACCCTAACCCTAATGCTAACCCCTAAACGTAACCCTAACTGTGACCAGTAAACCTAACCCTAACCTCTAACACAAACCATAGCACATAACTCTAACCCTAAAACTAACCCTAACCCTAACCCTAACCCTAAACCCTAACTCTTAACCTTAACTCTTAGCGTTAACTATCACGCTAAGCTTTAATCCTAACCCTAATCCTAATCTTCAACCCTAAACCTAACACTTAACCCTAACCCTGTACCAAACCCTAACCCCTCATCTTAACCCTAACCGTAAACCTCAACCCTAAACCGAAGTGTAACCGTTAAACCTAAGAGTAACCTTTAACCCTAACCCTATTCCCTAACCCTAAGCCCTCACCCTAACACTAAACTTCATCCTTAACCCTAACCATAATCCTAACCCTAAATCTAATTCTCAGACTTCTTGCTTTCTTAGAGTTAAGAAAGCCTGCAATCCTCCCATGCCATGCGTGAAAGGAGGCTCTACCACTGTGTCCTGCATGAAACCCACGGGCCCATACCCAGAGTATGATAGAGTGGGTTCCCGGGTACAATCCCAGCCCCCTAAACTCCCCCCGCCCGCCTAATGCAGACAGGGCCCGTGCGCTAAGCATAAACAATACCTTTAACAGATAACCCTAACCCTGAACATAACACCCAACCCTGTTCCTATTTCTCCCCTTAACACGTAAACCTCACCATGCGCCTAACTTTAACCTCTTATCCTAACGTTAATGCATAACCCATTTCCTGAGAACAACCCCTATCCCATAATTCTAACCCTATCTCCTAGTCATCACTGTGACACCTAATCCCTAACCCTAATTCTAAACCGCTAACCCTAACCGTAACCCTACCTACAACCCTAACACTGAGAGTAACCCTTACTTCTAACCCCAACGCTATGCCTAACAAAAACCCTAACCCTTGACCCTAACCCTTCACCCTAACCCCTAAGCCTTACCCTAACCCTTAACCCTAATCCTAATCCTAACCATTAAACCTAACCCTAGCTCTTAAAGCTCACCCTAAACCTTACCCTCAGGACTAGACCTAACCCTGACACTAACCTAACACCTAACCCTAACAATAACCCCTAAAGCTAACCTTGAACCCTATCCCTAACCCTAGCAGTAAACTTTAACCCTAAACCTAAGCCCAACCCGTAACCCTAATCCTATCCTTTTACCCTAAAACTAACCCCTAAACCTAACCCCTATACCTCACCCTAACTCTAACCCCAATCCTAATTCTAACCATACCCCTTCATAATACACTAACTCCTAACCGCTAACCCTAACACTAACCAAAAACCCTAATCACTAATCCCTAACCCTAACGCTTAACCTTTTCCCTGACCGTTAACCCTCACCCTAAATCTTAACACTGACCCTAACCTTAACCTTTAACTCTAAGCCTAACCCTTAACCCTACAGTAAGGAAGACCCTTAATGCTAATGGGATCCCTTATCCCTAACCCTAACACTACAGCTAAAAATAACCCTAACCTTTGATCCTTAAACCTAACCCCTAACACTTACTTTAACCCCAAACCCTAATCCTAATCCTAAGCATTCAACCTAACCTATCTCTTAACCCTAACGCTAGCCCTTACCCTAACGCCTAGATCTAACCCTAAATCTAACCTACCGCCTAATCCTAACCTTAAGCCCTAATGCTAACTCTAACCCTGAACCCTAAACCTACCCGTAACCCTTAACACTAACCCTATCCCTAACCCCCTTACCCTGACTCTGTTAACCCTCACCCTAACCCTCAACCCTGACCCTAACCTTAAACCTTAATCCTAACCATGCGTGAGATGAGCCTCTGCCTTTGTCCTGCGTGACAGTTGATGCCCAACACCCAGGGTACGATGAAGTGGGGACGCAGCCTTGCTCCACACCCACAGTGCCTCGTACGTTAGACAGGACCCGTGCCCTAACACACACCGTTAAACGTAAGCCCGAACCCTATCACTAAACCAAACCCTTAGTAAGCCCTGAATCTAACTCCTAATAGTAACCCTAATCCCTGACCCTTACTCTTGCCTCTCATCCTAAACCTAAACCCAGCCACTAAACATAATCCTAATCTCTAACCCTAACAGTAATCCTAACCCTAATTCTAACCTAAAATCCTAACCCCTAAACCTAATCCTAGTCCCTAACACCTAACCTTACCCTAAACCGAATTCCAATTCTCAGACTTTTGCAATTCAAAAACTTAAAAAAGCCTACAATCCACCAATGCAGTGTCTGAGATGAGCGTCCGCCCCTATGTCCTGCATGACAGGCAGGCGCCAATGCCCAGGGTACTATGGAGTGGAGTCCTGGGGTCTGTAGGCTTGCTAAACTCCAGTTTGGAAGAATTACTATAGTCATATATAGGGATGCTTACATTTACTTATAGAAAGCAACTATTGGTGTGTGATTTGTAGGCTTGCCTTACTCTAGTTTGGATGAAGAAGCTGAATCATATATAGGAATATTAGCTTTGAGTTAGAGGAAGCATCTATGGGGGGTGCTTTTTTGGCTTGTTAAACTCTGGTTTGGAAGAAGTTCGAGAGTCTTATATAGGAACGATATCATTCTTTCAGAGAAAGCAATTATAGGGAGTTGGTTTGTAGGCTTGCTAAGCTCTAGTTTGGAGGAAGGCGAGAGTCATATATAGGAACGCTTACGTTCACATAAAGCGTCTACGGGGGGACGGTTTCTAGGCTTCCTAAACTCTAGCTTGGAAAAAGAGGACAGTTATGTATAGGAACTCTCGGCGGGGGATTTGTAGCATTGCTAAAATCTTAGATTGGAAAAGTTGCGAGAGTCATACATAGGAATGTTAACATTCACTCAATGAAAGCAACTATAAGGGGTGCTTTCCAGGCTGGCTACACTCTAATTTGGAAAAAGTGCGACAGTCATGTATAGGAAGGCTTATATTCACTCAGACAAAGCAATTATGTGTAGGTGTATAGTAGGCATGCTAACTCTAGTTTGGAAAATTTCGAGAGCCATGTATAGGAAAGCTTACAGTAACTTAGAGAAAGCAACGAACAGGGGTGGAGTGTAGGCTTGCTATACTCTAGTTTGGAGGAAGTGCCATAGTCATATATAAGGAACGCTTAAATTCGTTGAGAGAAAACAGCTGTCGGGGATTGGTTTGTAGACTTATTCAACTCTAGTTTGGAAGAAGTGCGAGAGACATATATAGGAATGTTTACATTGACTCAAAGAAAGCAACTATGGGGGAGTGTTATTTTGGCATGCCAGATGCTAGTTAGGAAGAAGTACAAGACTCATATATAGGAACGCTTAAATTCACACAGCGAGAGCAACTACGGAGTAGTGTCAGGTAGACATGTTAAAGTCTAGCTTGGGAGAAGTTCCAGAGTCCTATATAGGAAAGGTAACAGCCACTTTGATAAAGCAAGTCTTGGCGGGTTGTTTGTAGGCCTGCAAAACCCTGTTTTAGTTGAAGTGTGAGAATCATATATGAGAACGCTTACATTCACTCAGAGAAAGCAACGATGGGGTTGTTTGTAGGCTTACTAAACTGCAGTTTGGAAGAAGCACGAGAATCACATATAGGAACACATACATTTTGACGCACTGAAAGTAACTATGGGGTGGTGTCTTATAGGCATGCTAAACTCTAGTTTGGACGAAGTTTGAGAATCACATATAAGAAAGCTTAGAGTCACTTAGAGAAAGCAAATCTCTGGGTGTGGAATGTAGGCCTGCTAAACTGTATTTTGGTTTAAGACGGCGTGGTGGTTTGTAGGCATACTAAACTCTAGTTTGGAAGAAGTAGGAGAATGATATATGGGAACGCTTACATTCACGTAGAGAAAGCAATTATGGGGTGGCATTTTTGTAGCCATGCTAATCTCTAGTTTGGAAGAAGTTAAGGAGTAATATATAGGAAAGGGTATAGTCATAGAAACCAACTCTCGGGGGATGTTTTGTACACCTGCAAAACTCCAGTTTGGAAGTGGGGGAGAGTCATATTGGGGACCGCGTGCATTCACTCAGAGAAATCAACGATGGGATTGTGATTTGTAGGCATAGTCAACTCTAGTTTGGAAGAAGTACGAGAATCGTATATAGGAACGCTTACCTTCACGCAGAGAAAGCAACTATGGGGTGATGTTTGTATGCCTACTAAAATATAGTTTGGAGGAAGTTCGAGAGCCATATCTGGGAAGCTTACAGTCACTTAGAGATAGCAACTCTCGGGGGTGTTTCGTAGGCCTGCTAAACTCTATTTTCAATGAAGTGTTAGAATAATATATGGGAACTCAGTGAAAGCAACGTTGTGGTTGTGGTTCCTAGGCATACTAACCTGTAATTTGGAAGAAGCAAGAGAATCACATGTAGAACCGCTTACATTCCGGCACCGAATGCAACTATGGGGTGGTGTTTTGTAGGCTTGCAAAACTCTAGTTTGGACGAAGTTTGAGAGTCATATATAGGAAAGTTTACAGTCACGTAGAGAAAGCAACTCTCTGGGTGTGGAATGTAGAGTTATTTTGGTTGAAATAGAGTTATTTTGGTTGAAGTGTGAGAGTCATATATGGGAACGCTTACATTCACTCAGAGAAAACAACGTTTGGGTGGTGGTTTGTAGGGCATACTAAACTGTAGTTTGGAAGAAGTACAAGAGTCCTATATAGGAACACTTACATTCACGCAGAGAAAGCACTTATGGCGTCAGGTTTTGTAGGCATGCTAAACTGCAGTTTGGAAGAAGTTGGAGAACCTTATACAGGAAAGATTACCGTCACCTAGGGAAAGCAACTCTCGGGAGATTTTTTTGTACACATGCTAAACTCTAATTTGGATGAAGTGTGAGAGTCAAACATGGGACCGCTTACATTCCCTCAGAGAAACAACACTGGGGTGGTTTTTGTAGGCATACTAAATAGTTTGGAAGAAGTACGAGAATGATATTTGGGAACGCTTACATTCACACAGAGAAAGCAACTACGGGGTGGTGTTTTGTAAGCATGCTATAGTTTGGAAGAAGTTCTAAACCTGAACAGTCACTTAGAGAAAGCAACTCTTGGTGGGTGATTTTTAGGTCTGCTAAATTGTATTTTGAAAGAAGTACCAGAGTCATATATACTAATGCTTACATTCATGCAAAGAAAAAACCATGGGGTGATGTTTTGTGGGCATGTTAACCTGTAGTTTGGAAGAAGTTGGAGAGTCTTATTTAGGAAAGCTTACAGTCACCTAGAGAAAGCAACTCTCGGGAGAGCCTTTCTTGGCCTGCTAAACTCTACTTTGCATCAATTGTGAGAGTCAAACATGGGAATGCTTTCATTCATTCAGAGAACGCAACGTTTGGGTGGTGGTTTGTAGGCATTCTAAACTGTATTTTGGAGGAAGTACGAGAGTCATGTATATGAACGCTTACATTCAGGCAGAGAAAGCAACTCTGGGGTCGTATTTTGTTGGCATGCTAAACTGTGGTTTGGAAGAAGTTCGAGAGTCTTATATAGGAAAGATTACAGTGACACAGAGAAAACAACTCTCGGAAGTTTATTGGTAGGCCTGCTAAACTCTAACTTGGATGAAATGTGAGAACGCTTGCATTCATTCACTCAGAGAAGGAAACATCGTGATGGTTTGAAGGCATAATAACTGTAGTTGGGAAGAAGTAGGAGAGTCATATATATGAACCGTTACATTCACGCAGAGAACGCAACTGTGGGGTGGCGATGTATGCATGTTAATCTGTAGTTTGGAGGAAGTGCGAGAGTCATATCTGGGGAAAATTACAGTCACTTAGAGAAAGGAACCATCTTGGGCTGGTTTGTAGATCTGCTAAATTCTATTTGGGAAACAGAGTGTGAGTCATATATGGGAACGCTTATGTTCACTCAGAGAAAGCAACCACGGTGTGGTGTTTTGTTGGCATGGTGTAGTTTGAAAGAAGTTGGAGATTCTTATATAGGAAAGTTTACAGTCACCTAGAGAAAGCAACTCACGGGGTGTTGTTTGTAGGCCTGCTAAACTCTAATTTAGATGAAGTGAGAGAGGCATATATATGAACGCATATATTGATGCAGAGAAAGCAACTATGGGGTGGTGTTTTGTAGGCATGCTAAAATATAATGTGGAAGAAGTTCGAAAACAGTCACTTAGAGAAAGCAACTCTCGGCGGTTGATTTTTCGGTGTGCTAAATTGTATTTTGAAAGAAGTACCAGAGACATATATACAAACGCTTACATTCATGCAGAGAAAGCAACTGTGGGGTGGTGTTTTCTAGGCATGCTAAACTCTAGTTTGGACGAAGTTTGAGAATCACATATAAGAAAGCTTAGAGTCGCTAAAGCAAATCTCTGGGTGTGGAATGTAGGCGTGCCAAACTCTATTTTGGTTTCAGAGTGAGAGTCATATATGGGAAGGCTTACCTTCACTCAGAGAAAGCAACGATGGTGTGGTGGTTTGTAGGCATACTGAACTCTAGTTTGGAAGAAGTAGGAGAATGATATATGGGAACGCTTACATTCATGCAGAGAAAGCAATTATGGGGTGGCTTTTTTGTAGCCATGCAAATCTCTATTTTGCAAGAAGTTAAAGAGTAATATATAGGAAAGCGTACCGTCATTTATAGAAACCAACTTTCGGGGGATGGTTTGTAGGCCTGCAAAACTCTACTTTGGAAGAAGGGGGAGAGTCATATGGGGGACTGGGTACATTCACTCGGAGAAATCAACGATGGGGTTGTGGTTTGTAGGCATACTAAACTCTAGTTTGGAAGAAGGACGAGAATCATATATAGGAACGCTTACATTCATGCAGAGAAAGCAACTATGGAGTGATGTTTGTATGCCTACTAAACGATAGTTTGGAGGATGTTCGAGAGTCATATCTGGAAAGCTTACAGTCATTTAGAGAAAGCAACTCTCTGGGGATGGTTCGTAGGCCTGCTAAACTCTATTTTCAATGAAGTGTTAGAATCATATGCAGGAACGCTTACATTCACTCAGAGAAAGCAACGTTGGGGTGGCCGTTTTTGAGCATACTAAACTCTACTTTGGAAGAGGTACGAGAGACATAAATACGAACGCTTACATTAACACAGAGAAAGCAAATACGGGGTGCTGTAGTGCAGGCATGCTAAACTATAGATTGGAAGAAGTTCGAAAGCTGACAGTCACTTAGAGAAAGCAACTCTTGGCGGGTGATTTTTAGGTCTGCTAAATTGTATTTTGAAAGACGTACCAGAGTCATATATACAAACGCTTACATTCATGCAGAGAAAGAAACTATGGGGTGACGTGTTGTTGGCATGCTAAACTGCAGTTTGAAAGGAGTTCCAGAGCGTTATATAGGATAGCTTACAGTCACCTAGAGAAAACAACACTCGGGACAGCTTTGCAAGCCTCTAAACACTAATTAGCAGCAATTGTGAGAGTCAAATATGGGAACGCTTACATTCACGGAGAGAACACAACGTTTGGGTGGTGGTTTGTAGGCATAATAACTGTAGGTCGGAAGAAGTAGGAGAGTCATATATATGAACAGTTACATTCACGCAGAGAAAGAAACTGTTGGGTGGTGTATGTACGCATGTTAATCTATACTTTGGAGGAAGTTTGAGAGTCATATCTGGGGAAAATTACAGTCACATAGCTAAATCAACCATCGGGGACTGGTTTGTAGGTCTGCTAAATTCTATTTTGGAAAAAGTGATTCATATAAGGGAATTCTTATGTTCACTCAGAGAAAGCAACGATGCGGTGGTGTATTGTTGGCATGCTAAACTTTAGTTTGGAAGAAGTTCGAGAGTTTTACATAGGAAAGCTTACATTCACCTAGAGAAAGCAACTCTCAGGATGTGGTTTATAGGCCTGGTGAACTCTAATTTGGATCAAGTGTGAGAGTCATACATACGAGTTCCAAAATACAGTTTAGTATGCCTACAAACCACCAGCCTAACATTGCTTTCTCTGAGTGGATATAGGCCTTCCCTTATATGAGTCTCGGACTGCTTTCAAAATGCAATTTGCCGGACCTACAAAACCCCGCCCGAGAGTTGCTTTCTCTCACTATAAGCTTTCCTATATATGACTTTGGAACATAATTTAGCATGCCAACAAAAGGCCACCCCATAGTTTGTGTGAATGTAAGCGTTCCTATGCATCACGCTCGTACTTCTTAAAAAGTATAGTACACCTACCAACCACCTCCCCAACGTTGCTTTTTCTGAGTGAATGTAAGCATTCTTTTATTCTCGTACTTCCTCCAAACTCCAGTTTAGTGTGACTAAACACACCACCGCAACCCTGCTTTCTCTGAGTGAATGTTAGCGTTCCCGTTTATGATTCACACTTCATCCAAAATAGAATTTAGCAGAACTACAAACCGGCCCCCAAGGGTTGCTTTCTCTGTGAGACTGTAAGCTTTCCTATTACTCTTAACTTCTTTGCAACTAGAGATTTGCATGCCTACAAAACACCACCCCATAGTTGCCCTCTCTGCGTGAATGTAAGCACTCACATATATGACTCTGCTACTTCTTCCAAAATACAGTTTAGTATGCTTACAAACAACCACCCAAAAGTTAAGTTCTCTGAGAGAATGTTAGCGTTCCCATGTATGACAGTCACAAATGGTGCAAGGTAGAGTTTAGCAGGCTTACAAACAATCTCTCGAAAGTTGCTTCCTCTAGCGGACTGTAAGCTTTCCTATAAAAGACTGTCGAACTTTTTCGAAACTACATTTCAGCACGCCAACAAAACATCACCACATAGTTTTTCTCAGCATAAATGTAACAGATTTTATATATGACTCTGGTACTTCTTTCAAAATACAATTTAGCACACCTCAAAATCAACCGCCGAGAGTTGCATTCTCTGTCACTGTCAGCTTTCGAACTTCTTCCAAATTATATTTTATCATGCCTACAAAACACCACCCCATAGTTGCTTTCTCTGCATCCATATAAGCGTTCATATATATGACTCTCGTACTTCTTCCAAACTGGAGTTAGTATACCTACAAACCGGCACCAAAATTTACCTTTCTCTGAGTGAATGAAGCGTATCCATGTATGCCTCTTTCACTTCATCCAAATTAGAGTTTAGCGGCCCACAAACCACCTCCTGTGAGTTGCTTTCTCTAGGTGACTATAAACTTTCCTATATAAGACTCTCGAACTTCTTCCAAACTACAGTTTAGCATGCCAACAATACAGCGCACCATCATTGATTTCTCTGAGTGAACATAAGCGTTCCCATATATGACTCTCACTCTTCTTCCAAAATAGAATTTAGCAGACCTACACAACACCCGATGGTTCCAATTCTCTAGGTGACTCTAATTTTTCCCACATATGACTCTCGACCTTCCTCCAAACTAGATTATGATGATTACATAGGCCACCCCACAGTTGCTTTCTCTTCGTGAATGTAACCGTTCATATATGACTCTCCTACTTCTTTTGAACTACAGCATTAATTCCTACAAACCATCACGACAACGTTCTTTCTCTGAGTGAATGCAAGCGTTCCTGTATATGATTCTAACACTTCATTGAAAATAGAGTTTAGCAGGCCTACGAACCACCCCCAGAGAGTTGCTTTCTCTAAATGACTGTAAGCTTTCCAGATATGACTCTCGAGCATCCTCCAAACTATCGTTTAGTAGGCATACAAACATCACTCCATAGTTGCTTTCTCTGCATGAATGTAAGCGTTCCTATATATGATTCTCGTCCTTCTTCCAAACTAGAGTTTAGTATGCCTACAAACCACAACCCCATCGTTGATTTCTCCGAGTGAATGTACCCAGTCCCCCATATGATTCTCCCCCTTCTTCCAAAGTAGAGTTTTGCAGGCCTACAAACCATCCCCCAAAAGTTGGTTTCTATAAATGACGGTACGCTTTCCTATATATTTCTCTTTAACTTCTTGCAAAATAGAGATTTGCATGGCTACAAAAAAGCCACCCCATAATTGCTTTCTCTGCATGAATGTAAGCGTTCCCATATATCATTCTCCTACTTCTTCCAAACTAGAGTTCAGTATGCCTACAAACCACCACACCATCGTTGCTTTCTCTGAGTGAATGTAAGCCTTCCCATATATGACTCTCACTCCGAAACCAAAATAGAGTTTAGCACGCCTACATTCCACACCCAGAGATTTGCTTTAAGCGACTCTAAGCTTTCTTATATGTGATTCTCAAACTTCGTCCAAACTAGAGTTTAGCACGCCTAGAAAACACCACCCCACAGTTCCTTTCTCTGCATGAATGTAAGCGTTTGAATATATGACACTGGTACTTCTTTCAAAATACAATTTAGCAGACCTAAAAATCCACCACCAAGAGTTGCTTTCTCTAAATGACTGTCTGCTTTTGAACTTCTTCCAAACTATATTTTAGCAGGCCTACAAAACACCACCCCATAGTTGCTTTCTCTGCGTCCATATAAGCGTTCATATATATCACTCTAGTACTTCTTCCAAACTGGAGTTAGTATACCTACAAACCGGCACCCCAATTTACCTTTCTCTGAGTGAATGAAGCGTATCCATGTATGCCTCTTTCACTTCATCCAAATTAGAGTTTAGCGGCCTACAAACCACCTCCTGTGAGTTGCTTTCTCTAGGTGACTGTAAACTGTCCTATATAAGACTCTCGAACTTCTTCCAAACTACAGTTTAGCATGCCAACAATACAGCGCCCCATCGTTGATTTCTGTGAGGCAACATAAGCGTTCCCATCTATGACTCTCACTCTTTTTCCAAAATAGAATTTAGCAGACCTACACACCAGCCCCCGATGGTTCCTTTCTCTAAATGACTCTAATTTTCCCCAGATATGACTCTCGAACTTCCTCCAAACTACAGATTATGATGATTACATACGCCACCCCACAGTTGCTTTCTCTGCGTGAATGTAACCGTTCATATATGACTCTCCTACTTCTTCGAACTACAGTTGTTATTCCTACAAACCACCACGACAAAGTTCTTTCTCTGAGTGAATACAAGCGTTCTCACACTTCATCCAAATTACAGTTTAGCAGACCTACCAACAAACTACAGAGAGTTGTTTTCTCTGTGTCACTGTAATCTTTCCTATATAAGGCTCTCGAACTTCTTCCAAACCACAGTTTAGCATGCCAACAAAATACGATCACAGAGTTGCTTTCTCTGCGTGAATGTAAGCATTCGTATATATGACTCTCCTACTTCCTCCAAAATACAGTTTAGAATGCTTACAAACCACCACCCAAACGTTGTGTTCTCTGAGTGAATGTAAGAGTTCCCATGTTTGACTCTCACAATTGCTGCTAATTAGTGTTTAGAGGCTTGTAAAGCTGTCCCGAGTGTTGCTTTCTCTAGGTGACTGTAAGCTATCCTATATAACACTCTCGAACACCTTCCAAACTGCAATTTAGCATCCCCACAACACATCACCCCATAGTTTCTTTCTCTGCATGAATGTAAGCGTTTCTATATGACTCTGGTACGTCTTTCAAAATACAATTTAGCCGACCTAAAAATCACCCGCCAAGAGTTGCTTTCTCTAAGTGACTGTCAGCTTTCGAACTTCTTCCAATCTATAGTTTAGCATGCCTGCACTACAGCACCCCGTATTTGCTTTCTCTGTGTTAATGTAAGCGTTCGTATTTATGTCTCTTGTACCTCTTCCAAAGTAGAGTTTAGTATGCTAAAAACGGCCACCCCAACGTTGCTTTCTCTGAGTGAATGTAAGCGTTCCTGTATATGATTCTAACACTTCATTGAAAATAGAGTTTAGCAGGCCTACGAACCATCCCCAGAGAGTTGCTTTCTCTAAATGACTGTAAGCTTTCCAGATATGACTCTCGAACATCCTCCAAACTATCGTTTAGTAGGCATACAAACATCACTCCATAGTTGCTTTCTCTGCATGAATGTAAGCGTTCCTATATATGATTCTCGTACTTCTTCCAAACTAGAGTTTAGTATGCCTACAAACCACAACCCCATCGTTGATTTCTCCGAGTGAATGTACCCAGTCCCCCATATGACTCTCCCCCTTCTTCCAAAGTAGAGTTTTGCAGGCCTACAAACCATCCTCCGAAAGTTGGTTTCTATAAATGACGGTACGCTTTCCTATATATTACTCTTTAACTTCTTGCAAAATAGAGATTTGCATGGCTACAAAAAAGCCACCCCATAATTGCTTTCTCTGCATGAATGTAAGCGTTCCCATATATCATTCTCCTACTTCTTCCAAACTAGAGTTCAGTATGCCTACAAACCACCACACCATCGTTGCTTTCTCTGAGTGAATGTAAGCCTTCCCATATATGACTCTCACTCTGAAACCAAAATAGAGTTTGGCACGCCTACATTCCACACCCAGAGATTTGCTTTAGCGACTCTAAGCTTTCTTATATGTGATTCTCAAACTTCGTCCAAACTAGAGTTTAGCATGCCTAGAAAACACCACCCCACAGTTGCTTTCTCTGCATGAATGTAAGCGTTTGTATATATGACTCTGGTACTTCTTTCAAAATACAATTTAGCACACCGAAAAATCAACCGCCGAGAGTTGCTTTCTCTAAGTGACTGTTTTCGAACTTCTTCCAAATTATATTTTAGCATGCCTACAAAACACCACCCCATAGTTGCTTTCTCTGCATCAATATAAGCGTTCATATATATGCCTCTCTCACTTCATCTAAATTAGAGTTTAGCAGGCCTACAAACAACACCCCGTGAGTTGCTTTCTCTAGGTGACTGTAAACTTTCCTATATAAGAATCTCCAACTTCTTTCAAACTACACCATGCCAACAAAACACCACACCGTGGTTGCTTTCTCTGAGTGAACATAAGCGTTCCCATATATGACTCACACTCTGTTTCCCAAATAGAATTTAGCAGATCTACAAACCAGCCCAAGATGGTTCCTTTCTCTAAGTGACTGTAATTTTCCCCAGATATGACTCTCGCACTTCCTCCAAACTACAGATTAACATGCATACATCGCCACCCCACAGTTGCGTTCTCTGCGTGAATGTAACGGTTCATATATATGACTCTCCTACTTCTTCCCAACTACAGTTATTATGCCTTCAAACCATCACGATGTTTCCTTCTCTGAGTGAATGAATGCAAGCGTTCTCACATTTCATCCAAGTTAGAGTTTAGCAGGCCTACCAATAAACTTCCGAGAGTTGTTTTCTCTGTGTCACTGTAATCTTTCCTATATAAGACTCTCGAACTTCTTCCAAACCACAGTTTAGCATGCCAACAAAATACGACCCCAGAGTTGCTTTCTCTGCCTGAATGTAAGCGTTCATATACATGACTCTCGTACTTCCTCCAAAATACAGTTTAGAATGCCTACAAACCACCACCCAAACGTTGCGTTCTCTGAATGAATGAAAGCATTCCCATGTTTGACTCTCACAATTGATGCAAAGTAGAGTTTAGCAGGCCAAGAAAGGCTCTCCCGAGAGTTGCTTTCTCTAGGTGACTGTAAGCTTTCCTAAATAAGACTCTCCAACTTCTTCCAAACTACAGGTTAACATGCCCACAAAACATCACCCCATGGTTTTTTCTTTGCATGAATGTAAGCATTAGTATATATGACTCTGGTACTTCTTTCAAAATACAATTTAGCAGACCTAAAAATCACCCACCAAGAGTTGCTTTCTCTAAGTGACTGTTCAGGTTTAGAACTTCTTCCAAACTATAGCATGCTTACAAAACACCACCCCGTAGTTGCTTTCTCTGTGTGAATGTAAGCGTTCCCAAATATCATTCTCGTACTTCTTCCAAACTATTTAGTATGCCTACAAAAACCACCCCAGTGTTGTTTCTCTGAGGGAATGTAAGCGGTCCCATGTTTGACTCTCACACTTCATCCAAATTAGAGTTTAGCATGTGTACAAAAAAATCTCCCGAGAGTTGCTTTCCCTAGGTGACGGTAATCTTTCCTGTATAAGGTTCTCCAACTTCTTCCAAACTGCAGTTTAGCATGCCTACAAAACCTGACGCCATAAGTGCTTTCTCTGCGTGAATGTAAGTGTTCCTATATAGGACTCTTGTACTTCTTCCAAACTACAGTTTAGTATGCCCTACAAACCACCACCCAAACGTTGTTTTCTCTGAGTGAATGTAAGCGTTCCCATATATGACTCTCACACTTCAACCAAAATAACTCTATTTCAACCAAAATAACTCTACATTCCACACCCAGAGAGTTGCTTTCTCTACGTGACTGTAAACTTTCCTATATATGACTCTCAAACTTCGTCCAAACTAGAGTTTTGCAAGCCTACAAAACACCACCCCATAGTTGCATTCGGTGCCGGAATGTAAGCGGTTCTACATGTGATTCTCTTGCTTCTTCCAAATTACAGGTTAGTATGCCTAGGAACCACAACCACAACGTTGCTTTCACTGAGTTCCCATATATTATTCTAACACTTCATTGAAAATAGAGTTTAGCAGGCCTACGAAACACCCCCGAGAGCTGCTTTCTCTAAGTGACTGTAAGCTTCCCAGATATGGCTCTCGAACTTCCTCCAAACTATATTTTAGTAGGCATACAAACATCACCCCATAGTTGCTTTCTCTGTGTGAAGGTAAGCGTTCCTATATACGATTCTCGTACTTCTTCCAAACTAGAGTTGACTATGCCTACAAATCACAATCCCATCGTTGATTTCTCTGAGTGAATGCACGCGGTCCCCAATATGACTCTCCCCCACTTCCAAACTGGAGTTTTGCAGGTGTACAAAACATCCCCCGAGAGTTGGTTTCTATGACTATACCCTTTCCTATATATTACTCCTTAACTTCTTCCAAACTAGAGATTAGCATGGCTACAAAAACGCCACCCCATAATTGCTTTCTCTACGTGAATGTAAGCGTTCCCATATATCATTCTCCTACTTCTTCCAAACTAGAGTTTAGTATGCCTACAAACCACCACGCCGTCGTTGCTTTCTCTGAGGGAATGTAAGCCTTCCCATATATGACTCTCACTCTTAAACCAAAATAGAGTTTAGCAGGCCTACATTCCACACCCAGAGATTTGCTTTCTCTAAGTGACTCTAAGCTTTCTTATATGTGATTCTCAAACTTCGTCCAAACTAGAGTTTAGCATGCCTATAAAACACCACCCCATAGTTACTTTCAGTGCGTCAAAATGTATGTGCTCCTATATGTGATTCTCGTGCTTCTTCCAAACTGCAGTTTAGTAAGCCTACAAACAACCCCATCGTTGCTTTCTCTGAGTGAATGTAAGCGTTCTCATATATGATTCTCACACTTCAACCAAAACAGGGTTTTGCAGGCCTACAAACCACCCGCCAAGACTTGCTTTTTCAAAGTGGCTGTTACCTTTCCTATATAGGACTCTGGAACTTCTCCCAAGCTAGACTTTAACATGTCTACCTGACACTACTCCGTAGTTGCTCTCGCTGTGTGAATGTAAGCGTTCCTATATATGAGTCTTGTACCTCATCTTAACTAGCATCTGGCATACCAAAATAACACTCCTCCATAGTTGCTTTCTTTGAGTCAATGTAAACATTCCTATATATATCTCTCGCACTTCTTCCAAACTAGAGTTAAGTCTACAAACCAATCCCCGACAGCTGTTTTCTCTGAATGAATTTAAGCATTCCTATATATGACTATGGCACTTCCTCCAAACTAGAGTTTAGCAAGCCTACACTCCACCCCTGTTCGTTGCTTTCTCTAAGTTACTGTAAGCTTTCCTATACATGGCTCTCGAAATTTTCCAAACTAGAGTTAGCATGCCTACTATACACCTACACATAATTGCTTTGTCTGAGTGAATATAAGCCTTCCTATATATGACTGTCGCACTTTTTCCAAATTAGAGTGTAGCCAGCCTGGAAAGCACCCCTTATAGTTGCTTTCATTGAGTGAATGTTAACATTCCTATGTAAGACTCTCGCAACTTTTCCAATCTAAGATTTTAGCAATGCTACAAATCCCCCGCCGAGAGTTCCTATACATAACTGTCCTCTTTTTCCAAGCTAGAGTTTAGGAAGCCTAGAATCCGTCCCCCCGTAGACGCTTTATGTGAACGTAAACGTTCCTATATATGACTCTCGCCTTCCTCCAAACTAGAGCTTAGCAAGCCTACAAAACAACTCCCTATAATTGCTTTCTCTGAATGAATGATATCGTTCCTATATAAGACTCTCAAACTTCTTCCAAACCAGAGTTTAACAAGCCAAAAAAGCACCCCCCATAGATGCTTCCTCTAACTCAAAGCTAATATTCCTACATATGATTCAGCTTCTTCATCCAAACTAGAGTAAGGCAAGCCTACAAATCACACACCAATAGTTGCTTTCTATAAGTAAATGTAAGCGTCCTTATATATGACTATAGCAATTCTTCCAAACTGGAGTTTAGCAAGCCTACAGACCCCAGGACTCCACTCCATAGTACCCTGGGCATTGGCGCCTGCCTGTCATGCAGGACATAGGGGCGGACCCTCATCTCAGACACGGCATTGGTGGATTGTAGGCTTTTTTTTAAGTTTTTGAATTGAAGAACTCTGAGAATTGGAATTCGGTTTAGGTTAAGGTTAGGTGTTAGGGACTAAGATTAGGTTTAGGGGTTAGGGTTTTAGGTTAGAATTAAGATTAGGATTACTGTTAGGGTTAGAGAATAGGATTATGTTTAGTGATTGGGTTTAGGTTTAGGGTGAGAGGCAAGAGTAAGGGTCAGGGATTAGGGTTACTGTTAGGAGTTAGATTCAGGGCTTACTAAGGGTTTGGTTTAGTGATAGGGTTAGGGCTTACGTTTAACGGTGTGTGTTAGGGCACGGGCCCCGTCTAATGTACGGGGCACTGTGGGTGTGGAGCAAGGCTGCGACCCCACTTCATCGTACCCTGGGTGTTGGGCTTCAACTGTCACGCAGGACAAAGGCAGAGGCTCATCAAACGCATGGTTAGGATTAAGGTTTAAGGTTAGGGTCAGGGTTGAGGGTTAGGGTGAGGGTTAACAGTTAGAGTTAGGGTAAGGGGGTTAGGGATAGGGTTAGGGTTAAGGGTCAGTTGTATAGTTCAGGTTTAAGGTTAGCATTAGAGGGTAGGGTTAGTGTAACTGTAGGTCAGTGTTGGGGTTAGATCTCTAGGCATTAGGGTAAAGGTTAGGGTTAAGGTTAAGAGTTAGGGTTAAGTTTAATGGTTAAGGATTGGGATTAGGGTTGAGGGTTAGGATTAAGGTTATGGGTAATGACTAAGGATCAAAGGTTAGGGTTATTATTAGGCGTAGGGTTAGGGTAAGGGGTTAGGGTTAGTGTTAGTGTTGTTGGTAGGGTTAAGGTTAGGGTTGGCGTTTCAGAATTAGGGATTAGGTGTTATGGTTATAGCTAGGAGTTAGGGTTAGAATTACACTATAGGGCTTGTTCTCAAGGTGTGATGCATTAACGTTAGGATAAGGGGTTAAAGTTAAGGTTACGGTGAGGTTTACGTGTTAAGGTGAGCAGTAGGATCAGGGTTAGGTGTTATGTTCTGGGTTAGGGTTATGGGTGAGGGGTAGGGTTTATCCTTAGGGCACGGGCCCTGTATGCACTAGGAGGCGAAGTTAGGGGTCTGTGATGGTCGCTGGGAACCCACTCTATCGTACGCAGTGTATGGGCCTCTGGGTTTCATGCAGAACACTGTGGCAGAGCCGGCTTTCATGCATGGCTTAGTAGGATTGTAGGCTTTCAAAACTCTGAGAAAGCAAGAAGTCTGAGAATTAGATTTCGGGTTAGGATTACGGCACGGTTTAGGGATGAAGATTAGTGGTTAGGGTGAGGGCTTAGGGTTAGGGGTTAGGGTTAGGGTTAGGGTTGCTGGTAGGGTGAAGGTTAGGGTTGACGTTTTAGAATTAGGGATGAGGTGTTACGGTTATGACTATGGTTTAGGATTAGAATTACGGGATAGGGCTTCTTCTCAAGGTTTTATGCATTCACATTAAGTTAA
The DNA here is from genome assembly GCF_041146395.1 of Eulemur rufifrons. Taxonomy (NCBI): domain Eukaryota; kingdom Metazoa; phylum Chordata; class Mammalia; order Primates; family Lemuridae; genus Eulemur; species Eulemur rufifrons. The sequence continues at coordinate 3,057,519 of NW_027182816.1, forward strand.
GGGGCTAAGTTAGGGTTACGGGGAGGTTTATGTTTTAAGGTGAGCAATAGGATCAGGGTTAGGTGTTATGTTCAGGGTGAGAGTTATCTGTTAGGGGCAGTGTTTATACTTAGCGTACGGGCCCTGTCTGCACTGGGCGGGGGGCGGGGGTTAGGGGGATGGGATTGTCCCCGGGAACCCACTCTATCGTACGCTGGGTATGGGCTCCTGGGTTTCATGCAGGACACAGTGGCAGAGCCCCCTTTTACTCATGGCATGGGAGGATTGTAGGCTTTCTAAACTCTGAGAAAGCAAGAACTCTGAGAATTAGATTTAGGGGTAGGATTCTGGTAATGTTTAGGGATGAAGATTAGTGTCAGGGTGGGGTCTTGGGTTAGGGGTTGGGGTTAAAGGTTAGTGTTAGGTTTAACAGTTACAGTTAGGTTTACGGTTAAGTCTCAGGGTTAGGGTTAAGGTTTTGGTTTAGCGTTTGGCACAGGGGTAGGCTTCAGTGTTAGCTTCATGGTTAAAGATTAGGAGTAGGGTTAGTGTGAGGGTTAAGGGTAAGGGTCAAGATTAAGGGTTCAGGTTGGGGTTAGGCTTAGGTTTCGGGTTAGGGGTTAGGGTTAGGCTTAGGGTCAAAGGTTAGGATTAGGGTTAAGTGTTGGGCTTAGGGTTGGGGTTTAGTGTGAAATTTATCGTTAAGGATTAGGGTTAGGGTCAGGGTTAAATATTTGGGTGCGGGTAATGGTTAGGGTCAGATTTAAGGTTTATGGATAGGGTTAGTGTTAAGGGTTTACGGGTAGGTTTAGGGTTCAGGGTTAGAGTTAGCATTAGGGCTTAAGGTTAGGATTAGGTGGTAGGTTAGATTTAGGGTTAGATTTAGGCGTTAGAGTAAGGGTTAAGAGATAGGGTTAGGTTTAATGCTTAGGATTAGGCTTAGGGTTTGGGGTTAAAGCAAGTGTTAGGGGTTAGGTTTAAGGATCAAAGGTTAGTGTTATTTTTAGCTGTAGTGTTAGGGTTAGGGATAAGGGATAAGGTTGGCGTGAAGGTTTTCCTTACTGTTAGGGTTAAGGGACATGCTTAGATTAAAGGTTAAGGTTAGGGTCAGTGTTAAGGGTTAGGGTGAGGGTTAACGGTTACGGTAAAGGTTAAGCGTTAGTGTTAGGGATTAGCGATTAAGGTTTTTGGTAAGTGTTAGGGTTAGGAGTTAGTGTTTTATGAAGGGGTATGGTTAGAATTAGGATTGGGGTTAGTGTTAGGGTTAGGTTTCGGGGTTAGGTTTAGGGTAAAAGGATAGGATTAGGGTTAAGGGTTGGGCTCAGGTTTAGGGTTAAAGTTTAGTGTTAGGGTTAATGTTTAGTGTTATGGTCCAGTTTAAGTGTTAGGGTGAGGGTTAACGGTTAGGATTAGGCTTACAGGTTGGGGATATAGTGAGGGTTCAGGGTTAGGGTTAGGTTTAGGGTTCAGGGTTAGGGTTAGCTGTAGGGGTTATGGTTAGTGTTAGGTGTTAGGTTAGTGTCAGGGTTAGGTCTAGTCGTGAGGGTAAGGTTTAGGGTTAGCTTTAAGAGCTAGGGTTAGGTTGAATGGATAGGATTAGGATTAGGGTTAAGGGTTAGGGTAAGGCTTAGGGGTTAGGGTGAAGGGTTAAGGGTTTTTGTTAGGCATAGCGTTGGGGTTAGAAGTAACGGTTACTGTCAGTGTTAGAGTTGTAGGCAGGGTTACGGTTAGAGTTAGCGGTTGAGAATTAGGGTTAGGGATTTGGTGTTACAGTGATGACTAGGAGACAGGGTTAGAATTATGGGATAGGGGTTGTTCTCAGGGAATGGGTTATGCACTAACGTTAGGATAAGAGGTTAAAGTTAGGCTCACGGTGAGGTTTCCGTGTTAAGGGGAGAAATAGGAACAGGGTTAGGTGTTATGTTCAGGGTGAGGGATATCTGTTACAGGTATTGTTTATGCTTAGCGCACGGGCCCTGTCTGCCTTAGGCGGGGGTGGGGGGAGGTTAGGGGACTGGGATTGTCACCAGGATCCCACTGTATCGGACTCTGGGTATGGGCCCGTGGATTTCATGCAGGACACAGTGGTAGAGCCTCCTTTCACGCATGGCATGGGAGGATTGCAGGCTTTCTAAACTCTAAGAAAGCAAGAAGTCTGAGAATTAGATTTAGGGTTAGGATTCTGGTTAGGGTTAAGGATGAAGTTTAGTGTTAGGGTGAGGGCTTAGGGTTAGGGATTAGGGTTAGGGTTAAAGGTTACTCTTAGGTTTAACGGTTACAGTTCGGTTTAGGGTTGAGGTTTACGGTTAGGGTTAAGATGAGCAGTTAGGGTTTGGTATAGGGTTAGGGTTAGGTACAGGGTTAGGGTTAAGTGTTAGGTTTCGGGTTGAAGATTAGGATTAGGGTTAGGATAAAGGTTAGCGTGAGAGTTAACGGTTAGGGTTAAGGTTAAGAGTTAGGGTTAGGGTTTAGGTTTAGGGTTAAGGGTTAGGGTTAGTTTTAGGGTTCGAGTTATGTGTTAGGGTTTGTGTTAGAGGTTAGGGTTAGGTTTACTGTCCACGGTTAGGGTTACGTTTAGGGGTTAGCATTAGGGTTAAGGTTTAGGTATAGGGTAAGGGTCTAGAGTTAGTGTTGGGCTTTAGGCTCGGGGCTTAGGTTCAGGGTCAGGGGTTAGGGTTGGTGGTAGGGCTTAGATTTATCAGTCAGTTTAAGGGCACAGGACCTGGTTAATCTACGGTGAGAGGGGTGCGGTCGGAGTCATCACGAAAGCACAACATCATTCCCTGGGTCCTGGGACAAGACCTACATGCAGGACTCAGGCGGAGCCTCATCTCACACATAGCATGGCTGTATTGTAGGCTTGCTTCGCTCGGGAATGGAAGTAGTGTGAGAATTAGGGTTAGGGTTGGGGTTAGGGGTTTCGAGTTAGGGGTTAGGTTTGGAGTCAGGGTTAGGTGCTAGGGATTAGTGGTTAGGGTTAGAGTTAGTGTTACGGGTTAGGTGTTAAGTCTGGTTTAGGGGGCCAGGGTAAGGTTTAGGTTTGGAGTTAGCGTTAGGGTTAGGCGTTAGGGTTAAGGGATAGGGTTAGGGTTAAGGGTTAGCTTTAGGGTTAAGGTTCAGGTTTAGGGTTAGGGTCAGGGTTAAGGGTTAGGGTGAGGTTTAACAGTTAGGGTTAGGGTTAGGGGGTTAGGGATATGTTTAGTGTTAAGAGTCAGGTGTATGGTTCAGGTTTAAGGTTAGCGTTAGGGGCTTATGGTTAGTCTTAACTGTAGGTCAGCGTGGGGGTTAGATCTCTAGGCATTAGGGTAAAGGTCAGGGTTAGGGTTAAGAGTTACGGTTATGTTTAATGGTTAGGATTGGGATTAGGGTTAAGAGTTAGCGTTAAGGTTAGGGGTTATGACTAAGGATCAACGGTTAGGGTTATTATTAGGCGTAGGGTTAGCGTAAGGGGTTAGGGTTAGTGTTAGTGTTGTTGGTAGGGTTAAGGTTAGGGTTGGCGTTTCAGAATTAGGGATTAGGTGTTATGGTTATGGCTAGGAGTTAGGGTTAGATTTACGGTATAGGTCTTGTTCTCAGGGTGTCATGCATTAACGTTAAGATAAGGGGTTAAAGTTAGGGTTACGGTGAGCTTTACCTGTTAAGGTGAGCAGTAGGATCAGGGTTAGGTGTTATGTTCTGGGTTAGGGTTATGGGTGAGGGGTAGGGTTTATCCTTAGGGCACGGGCCCTGTATGCACTAGGAGGCGAAGTTAGGGGTCTGTGATGGTCGCTGGGAACCCACTCTATCGTACGCAGTGTATGGGCCTCTGGGTTTCATGCAGGACACTGTGGCAGAGCCGGCTTTCATGCATGGCTTAGTAGGATTGTAGGCTTTCAAAACTCTGAGAAAGCAAGAAGTCTGAGAATTAGATTTCGGGTTAGGATTACGGCACGGTTTAGGGATGAAGATTAGTGGTTAGGGTGAGGGCTTAGGGTTAGGGGTTAGGTTTAGGGTTAGGGTTGCTGGTAGGGTGAAGGTTAGGGTTGACGTTTTAGAATTAGGGATGAGGTGTTACGGTTATGACTATGGTTTAGGATTAGAATTACGGGATAGGGCTTCTTCTCAAGGTGTTAGGCATTCACGTTAAGTTAAGGGGCTAAGTTAGGGTTACGGGGAGGTTTATGTTTTAAGGTGAGCAATAGCATCAGGGTTAGGTGTTATGTCAGGGTGAGGGTTATCTGTTAGGGGTAGTGTTTATACTTAGCGTACGGGCCCTGTCTGCACTGGGCGGGGGGCGGGGGTTAGGGGAATGGGATTGTCCCCGGGAACCCACTCTATCGTACGCTGGGTATGGGCTCCTGGGTTTCATGCAGGACACAGTGGCAGAGCCCCCTTTTACTCATGGCATGGGAAGATTGTAGGCTTTCTAAACTCTGAGAAAGCAAGAACTCTGAGAATTAGATTTAGGGGTAGGATTCTGGTAATGTTTAGGGATGAAGATTAGTGTCAGGGTGGGGTCTTGGGTTAGGGGTTGGGGTTAAAGGTTAGTGTTAGGTTTAACAGTTACAGTTAGGTTTACGGTTAAGTCTCAGGGTTAGGGTTAAGGTTTGGGTTTAGCGTTTGGCACAGGGGTAGGCTTCAGTGTTAGCTTCATGGTTAAAGATTAGGAGTAGGGTTAGTGTGAGGGTTAAGGGTAAGGGTCAAGATTAAGGGTTCAGGTTGGGGTTAGGCTTAGGTTTCGGGTTAGGGGTTAGGGTTAGGCTTAGGGTCAAGGGTTAGGATTAGGGTTAAGTGTTGGGCTTAGGGTTGGGGTTTAGTGTGAAGTTTATTGTTAAGGATTAGGGTTAGGGTCAGGGTTAAATATTTGGGTGCGGGTAATGGTTAGGGTCAGATTTAAGGTTTATGGATAGGGTTAGTGTTAAGGGTTTACGGGTAGGTTTAGGGTTCAGGGTTAGAGTTAGCATTAGGGCTTAAGGTTAGGATTAGGTGGTAGGTTAGATTTAGGGTTAGATCTAGGCGTTAGAGTAAGGGTTAAGAGATAGGGTTAGGTTTAATGCTTAGGATTAGGGTTAGGGTTTGGGGTTAAAGCAAGTGTTAGGGGTTAGGTTTACGGATCAAATGTTAGTGTTATTTTTAGCTGTAGTGTTAGGGTTAGGGATAAGGGATAAGGTTGGCGTAAGGGTTTTCCTTACTGTTAGGGTTAAGGGTGAGGCTTAGATTAAAGGTTAATGTTAGGGTCAGCGTTAAGGGTTAGGGTGAGGGTTAACGGTTACGGTAAAGGTTAAGTGTTAGTGTTAGGGATTAGCGATTAGGGTTTTTGGTAAGTGTTAGGGTTAGGAGTTAGTGTTTTATGAAGGGGTATGGTTAGAATTAGGATTGGGGTTAGTGTTAGGGTTAGGTTTCGGGGTTAGGTTTAGGGTAAAAGGATAGGATTAGGGTTAAGGGTTGGGCTCAGGTTTAGGGTTAAAGTTTAGTGTTAGGGTTAATGTTTAGTGTTATGGTCCAGTTTAAGTGTTAGGGTGAGGGTTAACGGTTACGATTAGGTTTAGAGGTTGGGGATATAGTGAGGGTTCAGTGTTAGGGTTAGGTTTAGGGTTCAGGGTTAAGGTTAGCTGTAGGGGTTATGGTTAGGGTTAGGTGTTAGGTTAGTGTCAGGGTTAGGTCTAGTCGTGAGGGTAAGGTTTAGGGTTAGCTTTAAGAGCTAGGGTTAGGTTGAATGGATAGGATTAGGATTAGGGTTAAGGGTTAGGGTAAGGCTTAGGGGTTAGGGTGAAGGGTTAAGAGTTTTTGTTAGGCATAGCGTTGGGGTTAGAAGTAACGGTTACTGTCAGTGTTAGGGTTGTAGGCAGGGTTACGGTTAGAGTTAGCGGTTTAGAATTAGGGTTAGGGATTTGGTGTTACAGTGATGACTAGGAGATAGGGTTAGAATTATGGGATAGGGGTTGTTCTCAGGGAATGGGTTATGCACTAATGTTAGGATAAGAGGTTAAAGTTAGGCTCACGGTGAGGTTTCCGTGTTAAGGGGAGAAATAGGAACAGGGTTAGGTGTTATGTTCAGGGTGAGGGATATCTGTTACAGGTATTGTTTATGCTTAGCGCACGGGCCCTGTCTGCCTTAAGCGGGGTTGGGGAGAGGTTAGGGGGCTGCGATTGTCACCAGGATCCCACTGTATCGTACTCTGGGTATAGGCCCGTGGGTTTGATGCAGGACACAGTGGTAGAGCCTCCTTTCACGCATGGCATGGGAGGATTGCAGGCTTTCTAAACTCTAAGAAAGCAAGAAGTCTGAGAATTAGATTTAGGGTTAGGATTCTGGTTAGGGTTAAGGATGAAGTTTAGTGTTAGGGTGAGGGCTTAGGGTTAGGGATTAGGGTTAGGGTTAAAGGTTACTCTTAGGTTTAACGGTTACAGTTCGGTTTAGGGTTGAGGTTTACGGTTAGGGTTAAGATGAGGGGTTAGGGTTTGGTATAGGGTTAGGGTTAGGTACAGGGTTAGGGTTAAGTGTTAGGTTTAGGGTTGAAGATTAGGATTAGGGTTAGGATTAAGGGTTAGCGCGAGAGTTAACGGTTAGGTTAAGGTTAAGAGTTAGGGTTAGGGTTTAGGTTTAGGGTTAAGGGTTAGGGTTAGTTTTAGGGTTCGAGTTATGTGTTAGGGTTTGTGTTAGAGGTTAGGGTTAGGTTTACTGTCCACGGTTAGGGTTACGTTTAGGGGTTAGCATTAGGGTTAAGGATTAGGTTTAGGGTAAGGGTTTAGAGTTAGTGTTGGGTTTTAGGATCGGGTCTTAGGTTGAGGGTCAGGGGTTAGGATTGGTGGTAGGGCTTAGATTTATCGGTCAGTTAAGGGCACAGGACCTGGTTAATCTACAGTGAGAGGGGTGCGGTCGGAGTCATCACGAAAGCACAACATCATTCCCTGGGCCCTGGGACAAGACCTACATGCAGGACTCAGGCGGAGCCTCATCTCACACATGGCATGGCTGTATTGTAGGCTTGCTTCACTCGGGAATGGAAGTAGTGTGAGAATTAGGGTTAGGGTTGGGGTTAGGGGTTTCGAGTTAGGGGTTAGGTTTGGAGTCAGGGTTAGGTGCTAGGGATTAGTGGTTAGGGTTAGAGTTAGTGTTACGGGTTAGGTGTTAAGTCTGGTTTAGGAGGCCAGGGTAAGGTTTAGGTTTGGAGTTAGCGTTAGGGTTAGGCGTTAGGGTTAAGGGATAGGGTTAGGGTTAAGGGTTAGGCTTAGGGTTAGGGTTCAGGTTTAGGGTTACGGTCAGGGTTAAGGGTTAGGGTGAGGGTTAACAGTTAGGGTTAGGGTTGGGGGTTAGGGATAGGATTAGGGTTAAGGGTTAGGTTTATGGTTCAGGTTTAAGGTTAACATTGGGGGGTTAGGTTTAGTGTTAACTGTAAGTCAGTGTTAGGGTTAGATCTCTAGGCATTAAGGTAAAGGTTAGGTTTAGGGTTAAGTGTTAGGGTTATGTTTAATGGTTAGGCTTGGGATTAGGGTTAAGGGTTAGGGTTAAGGTTAGGGGTTATGACTAAGGATCAACGGTTAGGGTTATTTTTATGCGTAGGTTTAGGGTAAGGGCTTAGGGTTAGTGTTAGTGTTGTTGGTAGGGTTAAGGTTAGGGTTGGCGTTTCAGAATTAGGGATCAGGTGTTATGGTTATGGCTAGGTGTTAGCGTTAGAATTACAGTATAGTGCTTGTTCTCAGGGTGTCATGCATTAACGTTAATATAAGGTGTTAAAGTTACGGTTATGGTGAGCTTTACCTCTTAAGGTGAGCAGTATGATCAGGGTTAGGTGTTATGTTCTGGGTTAGGCTTATGGGTGAGGGGTAGGGTTTATGCTTAGGGCACGGTCCCTGTATGCACTAGGAGGCAAAGATAGGGGCCTGTGATGGTCGCTGGTAACCTACTCTATCGTATGCAGTGTATGGGCCTCTGGTTTCCTGCAGGACACTGTGGCAGAGCGGGCTTTCATGCATGGCTTAGTAGGATTGTAGGCTTTCAAAACTCTGAGAAAGCAAGAAGTCTGAGAATTAGATTTCGGGTTAGGATTACGGCACGGTTTAGGGATGAAGATTAGTGTTAGGGTGAGGGCTTAGGGTTAGGGGTTAGGGTTAGGGTTAGGGTTGATGGTAGGTTGAAGTTTAGGGTTGGCACTTTAGAATATGGATGAGGTGTTATGGTTATGGCTAGGGGTTAGGTTTAGAATTATGGGATAGGGCTTCTTCTTTGGGTGCTATGCATTAACGTTAAGATAAGGGGATAAATTAGGGTTATGGTTAGGTTTATGTTTTAAGGTGAGTAACAGGATCAGGGTTAGGTTTTATGTTTGGAATTAGGGTTATCTGTTAGGGATAGTGTTTTTGCTTAGCGCACGGGCCCTGTCTTCACCAGGAGTGGGGGGGTTAGGGACTAGGATTGCCACTGGGAACCCGCTCTATCATGCACTAGTTATGGGCCCCCGGGTTTCTTGCAGGACACAGTGGCAGAGCCTCCTTTTACTCATGACATGGGAGAATTGTAGGCTTTCTAAACTCTGAGAAAGCAAGAAGTCTGAGAATTAGATTTAGGGGTAGGTTTATGGTAATGTTTAGGGATGAAGGTTAGTGTTAGGGTGCGTTCTTAAGGTCAGTGGTTAGGGTTAAAGGTTAGTGTTAGGTTTAACAGTTACAGTCAGGTTTATGGTTATGTTTTAGGGTTAGGGTTAAGGTTAAGGTTTAGCATTTGGTACTGTGTTAGGCTTAAGTTTTAGCTTTAGGGTTAAAGATTAGGATTAGGGTTAGGGTTAAGGGCTAGTGTGAGGGTTAATGGTAAGGATCAAGACTAAGGGCTAGGGTTTTTGTTAGTGTTAGGAATAAGTCTTCGTGTAGGCTTTAGGGTTAGCGTTAAGTGTTATGGTTAGGGTTAGGTTTAGGGTTCATGGTTAGTGTTATGTTTAGGGGTTAGTGTTAGGGTTAGGGCTTAGGTTTAGGGTAAGGTTTTAGAGTTCGTGTTCAGCGTTACGGTCGGAGCTTATGTTTACGGTTAGGGGTTAGTGTTAGTGTTAGGGCTGAGATTTAGCTGTTAGTTTAAGGGCACAGGACCTGTTTTATCTACGGTGAGAAGGGTGCTGTCGGAGTCTCCACGAAAGCACAAAATCGTTCCCTGATCCTTGGGAAAGGACCTACATGCAGGACTCAGGTGGAGCCTCATCTCACGCATAGTATAGCTGTATTGTAGGCTTGCTTCACTCTGAGAATGGAAGTAGTGTGAGAATCAGGGTTAGGGTTTGGGTTAGGGGTTTGGAGTTTGGGATTATGGTTCGAGTCAGGGTTAGGTCCTAGGGATTAGGAGTTAGGGTTAGTGTTAGGGATAGGGGTTAGTTGTTGGGTTTGGGTTAGGGTGCTAGGGTTAGGTTTAGGGTTGGGGTTAATATTAGGGTTAGCGTTTAGGGTTAAAGGATAGGATTATGGTTAAGGGTTTGGCTTAGGGTTAGGGTTAAGGGTTAGTGTTAAGGTTTAGGGTTAAGGTCAGGGTTACGTGTTAGGGTGAGGGTTAACAGTTAGGGTTATGGTTAGGGTCTTAGGGGTAGGTTTAGGGTTAGAGTTAGGGGTTAGGATTAAGGGTGAAGTGTTAGGGTTATTTTTAGGCATAGTTTTAAAGTTAGGGGCTAGGGTAATGTTTGGTTTGATGGTAGGTTTAAGGTTAGGGTTAGCGGTTTAGAATTCGCATTAGGGATTAGGTGTTATGGTTATGGCTTGGAGTTAGGGTTAGAATTCAGAGATAGGAGTTGTTCTCAGGGTAAGTGTTATGCATTAACGTTATGATAAGGGGTTAAATTTAGGGTTATGGTGAGATTTACATTTTAAGGTGAGCAATGGGATCAGGGTCAGGTGTTATGTTCAGGGTTATGGTTAGGGGTGAGGGGTAGGGTTTATGCTTACGACTCGGGCCCTGTCTGCACTAGGCAGGGGGGGAGGGGTTTGGGGTTGCGATTGTCATCGGGAACCCACTCTAGTGTATGCTGAGTATGGGCACTGGGGTTTCCGGCAGGACACAGTGGTAGAGCCTCCTTTTATTCATGGCATGGGAGGATTGTAGGCTTTCTAACGCTGAGAAAGCAAGAAGTCTGATAATTAGATTTAGGGTTAGGATTATAGTTAGGGTTAGGAATGAGGTTAGTGCTAGGGTGAGGGATTAGGGCTACGGATTATGGGTAGAGTAAAGGTTAAATGTTAGAGTTAGGTTTAACGGTTACAGTTAGGTTTAGGGTTACGTTTTAGGGTGAGGGTTATGGTTAGGGGTTAGGGTTTGGTACAGGGTTAGGGTTAAGTGTTAGGTTTAGGGTTAAAGATTAGAATTCGGATTAGGGTTGACGGTTAGTGTGAGTGTTAACGGTTAGGTTTGTGTTTAAGGGTTAGGGTTAGGGTTTAGGGCTAGTGTTAAGCATTCGTGTTAGATTTAGGGTTAGAGTAAAGTGTTATGGTTAGGGTTATGGGTTAGCATTAGGGTTAAAGGTTAAGGGTTAGGTTTATTTTCAGGCACAGGGTTAGGATTAGGTGTTAGGGTTAGTGTTACCGTTAAGGTTTTTTGTAGGCTTAAGGTTAGGTTTAGCAGTTTAGAATTAGGGTTAGGGATTAGGTGTAATGGTTATGGTAAGGAGTTAGGGTTAGAATTATGGCATAGGGGTTGGTCTCAGGGTCAGTTTTATGCTTAAAGTTAGGGTAAGCGGTTAAAGTTAGTGTTACGGTGAGCTTTACATGTTAAGGTGAGCAATAGGATCAGGGTTAGGTTTTATGTTCAGGGTTATGGTTATGGGTTAGGGGCAGTGTTTATGCTTAGGGCACAGGCCGTGTCTTCACTAGGTGGGGGGGGTTCGGAGGCTGGGATTGTCACCAGGAACCCACTCTATCGTATGCTGGGTATGGGCCTCTGGGTTTCATGCAGGGCACAGTGGCAGAGCCTCCTTTCATGCATGGCATGGGAGGATTGTAGGCTTTCTAAACTCTGAGAAAGCAAGAAGTCTGAGAATTAGATTTAGGGTTAGGATTACGGTTAGGGTTAGGGATGAAGTTTAGTGTTAGGGAGAGGGCTTAGTGTTAGGGATTAGGGTTTGGTACAGGGTTAGGGTTAAGTGTTCGGTTTAGGGGTACAGATTAGGATTAGTGTTAGGTTTAAGGGTTAGCTGAGGGTTAACGGTTAGGGTTAAGGTGAAGGGTTAGGGTTAGGGTTTAGGGTTAGGATTAGGGGTTCGTGTTAGGTTTAGGGTTACACTTAAGTGTTAGGGTTTAGGTTCAGGTTTAGGGTTCATGGTTAGGGTTATGTTTAGGGGTTAGGTTTAGTGGTTAGGTTTGGTGTAAGGGTATAGTGTTAGTGAAGGGAGTTTGGGTCAGGGTTTCTGTTTAGGGTAGGGATTAGTGTTAGTGTTAGGACTTAGATTTAGCGATTAGTTTAAGGTCAGAGGACCTGTTTAATCTATGGTGAGAAGGGTGTGGAATGGGTCGCTGAGACACCACAGCATTGTACCCTGGGCCTTGGGCTCAGACCTACATGCAGGAATCAGGGGGAGCCTGTTCTCATGCATGGCATGGTTGTATTATAGGCTTGGTTAACTCTTAGAATGGAAGAAGTGTGAGAATTAGGGTTATGGTTAGGGTTAGGGATTTGGGTTTAGGAGAGAGTGTTCAAATGAGGGTTAGGGGTTAGGCATTAGGGGTTAGGGTTAGTGTTAGGGTTAGGGGTTGGGGTGAGGGTTGGGTTAGGGGCTAGGGTTAGGTTTAGGGTTGGGGTTAGTGTTAGCATTCGAGTTAGGGATTAGAGTTAGGGTTAAGGGATAGGATTAGGGTTAAGAGTTTGGCTTAGGGTTCAGGTTAAGGGTTAGGGTTATGGTTAAAGATTAGTGTTAGTTTAAACAGTTACAGTTAGGTTTAGGGTTAAATTTTAGGGTGAGGGCTTTTTAAACTCTGAGAGAGGAAGACGTCTGAGATTAAGATTTAGGGTTAGGATTATGGTTAGGATTAGGGATGACGATTAGTGTTAGGGTGAGGGCTTAGGGTTAAGGGTTAGGGTTAGAGTTAGGGTTAAGGTTAGTGTTAGTTTTAACGGTTAAAGTTAGGTTTAGGGTTAAGGTTTATTGTCAGGGTTAAGGTCAGGGGTTAGGGTTTCGTACAGGGTAAGAGTTAAGTGTTAGGTTTAGGGTTAAAGATTAGCATTATGGTTAGTGTTAAAGGTTAGTGTGAGGGTAAAAGTTTAGGGTTAAGTTTAAGGGCTAGGGTTAGGGGTTAGTGTTAGGGTTAAGGGGTCTTGTTAGGTTTAGGGTTACAGTTAAGTGTTATGGTTAGTGTTAGGGGTTACGGTTAGGCTTAGGGTTCATGGTTAGTGTAACATTTAGGGGTTAGGGCTAGGGTTAAATGATAGTGTTAGAGTTAAGGCTTAGGCTTTGGGTAAAGGTTTAGGGATAGGTTTACGGGTTAGGGTTAGTGTCAGGGTTAAATGTTAGGGTGAGAGTTAACAGTTATGGTTAGGGTTATTGGTTAGGGGTTGTGTTTATGCTTAGGGCACGTGCCTTGTCTGCACTAGGCGGAGAGGTTAGGGGGCTAGCATATTCGCCGGGAAATCACTCTATCGTATGCTGGGTATTGGCCCCTGGGTTTCATGCTGGACACAGTGGCAGGGCCTCCTTTCACACATGGCATGGGAGGATTATAGGCTTTCTAAACTCTGAGAAAGAAAAAGTCTGAGAATTAGATTTAGGGTTAGGATTATGGTTAGAATTAGGGATGAAGTTTAGTGTTAAGGTGATGCCTTAGGGTTAGGGGTTAGGTTTAGGGTCAGAGTTAAAGGTTAGTGTTAGGTTTAACAGTTACAGTTAGGTTTAGCGTTAAGGTTTAGTGTTAGGGTTCAGTTTAGGGGATAGGTTTTGGTACAGGTTAAGGTTTAAGTGTTAAGTTTAGAGTTAAAGATTACAATTAGGGTTAGGTTTAAAGGTAAGTGTGAGGATTAACGGTTAGGGTTAAGCATGAGGGTTAGGGATTAGGTTTAGTGTTAAGGGTTTATGTTAGTTTAGGGTTAGAGTTAAGTGTTATGGTTAGGGTTAGGGGTTAGGGTTAGATATAGGGTGCATGGTTAGGGTTACGTTTAGGGGTTAGGGTTACGGGTCAGGTTTAGGGTGAGTGTTTGGTGTTAGTGTTGGGCATTAGGATAAGGGCTTAGGTTTAGGGTTAGCGTTTAGGTTTAGTGTTAGGGCTTAGATTTAGCGGTTAGTTTAAGGGCACAGGACCTGTTTAATCTATGGTGAGAAAGGTGCAGAATTGGTCCCCTTGACACCACACCATCGTACCTGGGCCTTGGGCCCAGACCTACATGCAGGACTCAGGCGGAGCCTCTTCTCACTCATGGCATGGCTCTATTGTAGGCTTGGTGAACTCTGAAAATGGAGGAAATGTGAGAATTAGGGTTATGTTTATGGTTAACTGTTTGGGGTTAAGGGTTAGGGTTCGAGTGTGGTTCAGGGGTTAGAAATTAGGAGTTAGTGTTAGTGTTAGGGTTAGGGGTTAGGGGTTAGTGTTGGTTTAGGGGCTAGGGTTAGATTCAGAGTTAGGGTTAGTGTTAGGGTTAGGGTTAGGGATTATGGTTAGGGTTAGGAATTAGGGTTAGGGTTAGGCTTAAGGGATAGGATTAGGGTAAAGGGTTAAGGCTTAGGGTTAGCATTAGGGATTAGGGTTAGGGTTAAGTGTTAGGGTTTTGGTCTGATTTAAGGGTTAGGGTGAGCGTTAACCGTTAGGGTTAAGGTTAATTGTTAGGATTGGGGGTTAGGCTTAAGGATTCGTATTAGGGTTAGGGTATAAGGGTGAGACTTAAGTCTTATGGTTAGGGACATGGCTTTTGGTTAGGGATAAGGGTTAGGAGTTAGGGTTACTTTTAGGCATAGGGTAGGATTAGGGGTGAGGGTTAGGGTTAGGGTTAGTGTTAGGGTTGTTGGTAGTGTTAAGGTTAGGGTTAGCAGTTTAGAATTAGGGTTAGGGATTAGGTTGTATGGGTATGGCTAAGATTTAGGGTTAGAATTATGGGATAGGCGTTGTTCTCAGTGTAAGTGTTATGCATTAACTTTAGGAGATGCGGTTAAAGTTAGGGTTACAGTGTGGTCTACATGATAAGGTGAGCAGTAGGATCAGGGTTAGGTGTTACGTTCAAGGTTAGGGTTATATGTTAGGCGTACTTTTTATGCTTAGGGCACGGGCCCTGTCTGCACTAGGCGGGAGGATTAGGGGTCTAGGATTGTGGCCGAGAACTTTCTCTATCCTACACTGGGTATGGGTCCCTGGGTTTCATGCAGGACACAGTGGCAGAGCCTCTTTTCACGCATGGCATGGGAGGATTGTAGGCTTTCTAAACTCTGAGAAAGCAAGAAGTCTGAGAATTAGATTTAGGGATAGGATTATGGTTAGTGTTAAGGATAAAGTTTAGCATTCGGGTGAGGGCTTAGGGTTAGGGGTTAGAGTTACGGTCAGGGTTAAAGGTTAGTGTTAGGTTTAATGGTTACAGGTAGCTTTAGGGTCAAGTGTTAGGGTTAAGGTTAAGGTTAGGGGTTAGGTTTTGGTACAGGGTAAGGGTTAACTGTTAGGTTTAGGGTTAAAGATTACGATTAGGGTTAGGTTTAAGGGTTAGTGTGAGAGTTAACGGTTAGGGTTAAGGTTAAGTGTTAGGGTTAGTGGTTAAGTTTAGGTTTAAGTGTTCGTGTTAGGTTTAGGGTTAGAGTTAAGTGTTATGGTTAGGGTTTGGGGTTAGGGTTAGGTTTAGGGTTCATCGTTAGGGTTACATTTAGGCATTAGGGTTATGGGTAAGGATTAGGGTAAGGGTTTAATGTTAGTGTTGGGCGTTAGGGTCAGGGCTTAAGTTTAGGGTTAAGGGTTAGTGTTAGAGTTAGTGTTAGGGCTTAGATTTAGAGGTTATTTTAAGGGCACAGGACCTGTGTAATCTATGGTGAGAAGTGTGCAGAATGGGTCATCGCCACACCACACCATCGTACCCGAGGCCTTGGGCCAGACCTACATGCAGGTCTCAGGTAGAGCCTCTTCTCACGCATGGCATGGTTTTATTGTAGGCTTGGCTAACTCTGAGAATGGAGGAAGTGTGAGAATTACGGTTATGATTAGGGTTATGTGTTTGGGGTTAGGGGTTAGTGTTCGCATGAGGGTTAGGTGTTAGGGATTAGGGGTTAGGGTTAATGTTAGCATTAGGGGTTAACAGTTAGGGTTGGGTTAGAGATAGGGATAGATTTAGCGTTGGGGTTAGGGTTAGGGTTAGGGGTTAGGGTTTAGGGTTAAGGGATAGGATTAGGGTTAAGGGTTAAGGCTTAGGGTTAGCATTAAGGGATAGGGTTAGGGTTAAGGGTTAGGGTTATGGTCCGAGTTAAGGGTTAGGGTGAGGGTTAACAGTTAGGGTTAGGGTTATAAGTTAGGGATAGTGTTAGGTTTAAGGTCTAGGGTTAGGGTTAGAGGTAGCTTTACTGCTAAGATTAGGTCTCGGCATTAAGGTAAGGGTTAGTGTTAGGGTTAAGGGTTAGGGTTAGGTTTAATTGTTAGGATTAGGATCAGAATTAAGGGTTAGGCTTAGGGTTAGGGGATAGGGTTAGGGTTTAGGGTAAACTTTTAAGGTTATGTTTAGGGATAAGGTTAGGGTTAGCGTTTAAGGTTAGGGTTAGTATTAGGGTTGTTTGTAGGGTTAAGGTAATGTTTAGTGGTTAGAATTAGGGTTAGGGATTAGGGGTTACTGTTATGGCTAGGAGTTAGGGTTAGAATTAAGTGATAGGGGTTGTTCTTAGCATAAGTGTTATGCATTAATGTTAGGATAAGTGGTTAAAGTTAGGTTTACGGTGAGGTTTATGTGTTAAGGTGAGCAATAGGATCAGGGTTAGAATTATGAGTGAGGGGTAGGGTTTTGCTTAGGGTATGGGCCCTGTCTTCCCTAGGAGTGGGACTGAGGGGGATGCGATTGTCACCAGAAACCCACTCTATCGTATGCAGGGTATGGGCCCATGGGTTTCTTGTAGGACACTCTGGCAGAGCCTGATTTCACGCATGGTAAAGGAGGATTGTAAGCTTTCAAATCTCTAAGAAAGTAAGAAGTCTGAGAATTAGATTTAAGGTTAGGATTATCGTTATGGTTAGGGATGAAGTTTAATCTTAGGGTGAGGGCTTCGGGTAAGGGGATACGGTTAGTTTTAGGGTTAAAAGTTACTGTTAGGTTTAACAGTTACAGTTAGACTTAGGGTTTAGGTTTAGGGTTAGGGTTAAGCTTAGGGGTTATGGTTTGGTACAGGGTTAGGGTTAAGTGTTAGGGTTAGGGTTAAAGATCATGACAAGGGTTAGAGTTAAGGGTTAGTTTGAGTGTTAACAGTTAGGGTTAAGGATAACTTTTCGGGTTAGGGGTTAGGATTAGTGTTAGGGCTGTGATTTAGCGGTTAGTTTAAGGGCACAGGACATGTTTAATCTATGGTGAGAGTGGTGCACAGGGTCGCTGCGACACAACACCACCGTACGCTGGGCCTTGGGCCAAGACTTACATACAGGACTCAGGTGGAGCCTCCTCTCACGCATGACATGGCCGTATTGTAGGCTTGGTTAACTCTGAGAATGGAAGAAGTGTCAGAAATCGGGTTAGGGCTGGCTGTAGGTGTTTTTAACCCCTAACCCTAACACTAACCCCCTAATCCTAACCCTAACACTAACCCCAAGGTTAAATCTAACCTTAACCCCTACGACAACCCTAACCCTAACCCTAACCCCTCTCACTGTAGAATAAACAGGTCCTGTGCCCTTAAACTAACCACTAAATCTAAGCCCTAACATCAACCCTAACCTCTGACCCTAAACCTAAGCCCTGAGCCTAAAGCCCAACACTGACTCTAAACTCTTACCCTAAAGCTAATCCCTAACCCTAATGCTAACCTCTAAACGTAACCCTAACTGTGAACCCTAAACCTAACCCTAACCTCGAGCGCTAACCATAGCACTTAACTCTAACCCTAAACCTAACATGAACCCTTAATCCTAACACTAACCCTAACCCTAACTCTTAACTTTAACCCTGACTGTTAACCCTCACACTAACCTTTAAACCTAACCTTAATCGTAATCTTTAACCCTAAACCTAATATTTAACCCTAATCCTGTACCAAACCCTAAACCCTAACCTTAAACCTAACCATAAACCTTAACCCTGAACCTAACTGTAACGGTTAAAACTAAGAGTAACCTGTAACGCTACCCATAACCCCTAACTCTAAGCCTTCACCCTAACACTAACCTTGATCCTTAACCCGAACCCTAACCCTAACCCTAAATCTAATTCTCAGTCTTCTTGCTTTCTTAGAGTTTAGAAAGCCTACAATCCTCCCATGCCATGCGTGAAAGGAGGCTCTTCCACTGTGTCCTGAATGAACCGCTGGGGCCCATGGCCAGAGTACGATAGAGTGGGTTCCTGGTGACAATCCCAGCCCCCTAACCAACCCCCCCCCCCGCCTAATGCAGACAAGGCCCGTGCCCTAAGCATAAACTCTACACCTCACTCAAAACTCTAACCCTGAAAATAACATTTAACCCTGATTCTATTGCTCACCTTAGAATGTAAACCTCACCGTAACCTGAACTTTAACCTCTTATCCTAACGTTAATGCATAACACTTACCCTGAGATTAACCCCTATCCCATAATTCTAACCCTATCTCCTAGTCATAACTGTGACAACTAATCCCTAACCCTAATTCTAAACCACTAACACTAACTGTTACCCTACGTAGTTACTGTTACGGTAACCTACTGTTACCCTAACACTGAACCTAATCCTTACTCCTAACGCCAAAGCTATGGCTAAAAATAATGCTAACCCTTGACCCTTTACCCTAACTCCTAACCCTAATCCTAATCCTAACCACTAAACCCAACCTTAGCTCTTAACCCTAACCCTAAACCTTACCCTGACGCCTAGACCTAACCCTGACACTAACCTAACACCTAACCCTAATCATAACCCCTAAAGCTAACCCTAACCCTGAACCCTAAACCTAACCCTAACACTTAATACTAACTATATCCCTAACCCCTAACCCCAACCCTAACCCTAACCGTTAACCCTCACCCTAACCCTTAAACCGGACCCTAACACTAAATCTTAACCCTAAACCTACGCTCAACCCTTAACCATAATCCTATCCCTTAACCCTAAACCTAACCCCTAACCCTAAACCTAACACTAACCCCAATCCTAATTCTAACCATAGCCCTTAATACATCACTACGCCTAACCCCTAACCCTAACCCTAACCCCTAATGCTAACCCTAACACTGAACCCTAAACCTAACCCTATCCCTAACCCTTAAACATAACTCTATCCCTAACCAATAATCCTAAGCCTAATCTTTAACCCTCACCCTAGAGCTTAACTCAAACCGTAACCCTAAGCCTAAACCCCAACCCTAACACTTAACACAAACCCTAAGCCTTAACACTTAACTCCAATCCTATCCTTTAACCCTAATACTAACCCTGATGCCTAATCCTAACCCTAACACTAACCCCAACCATAAATCTAACCCTAGCCCCTAACGCAAAACTAACCCCTAACCCTAACACTAACCCTAAATCCTAGTCCCTAACCACTAAACCTCACTTGAACCCTAACCCCTAACACCAAACCCTTAACCCTAACCATAACCCTATTTCTCACACTACTTCCATTCTCAGAGTTAACCAAGGCTAAAATACAACCATGCAATGCGTGAGTAGAGTTTCCGCATGAGTCCTGCAAGTAGGTCTGGGCCAAAGGCCCAGGATCCGATGGTGTGGTGTCGCATGTAAACATTCTGCACCCTACTCACCATAGATTACACAGGTCCTGTACCCTTAAACTAACCGCCAAATCAAAGCCCAAACACTGACCCTAACCCCTAACCCTAAACCTAAGCCCTCACCCTAATGCCCAACACTAACACTAAACGCTTACCCTAAACCTAACCCCTAAATGTAACCTTAACCATGAACCCTAAACCTAACCCAAACCCCTAACCCTAACCATAACACTTAACTCTAACCCTAAACCTAACATGAACACTTAACCCTAACCCTAACCCATAAACCTAACACTTAACCTTAACCCTAACCGTTAACCCTCACACTAAACCTTAACCCTAACCCTAATCCTAATCTTTAAGCCTAAACCTAGCACTTAACCCTTACCCTGTACCAAAACCTAAACCCTAATCTTAACCCTAAGCTTAAACCTTAAAGCTTAACCCTAAACCTAACTGTAACTGTTAAACCTAACACTAACCTTTAACCCTGACCCTAACCGAAACCCCTAACCCTAAGCCCTCACCATAACAGTAACCTATATTGCTAACCCTAACCCTAATCCTAGCCCTAAATTTAATTCTCAGACTTCTTGCTTTCTCAGAGTTTACAAAGCCTACAATCCTCCCATGCCATGTGTAGAAGGAGGCTCGGCCACTGTGTCCGGCATGAAACCAAGGGGCCCATACCCAGCGTATGATAGAGTGGCTTCCGGCATCTATCCCAGCCCTCTAAGCCCCCTCCTAGAGCAGAGAGGGCTCGTGATATAAGCATAAACACTACCCCTCACCCATAACCCTAACCCTGAACATCACAGCTCACCCTGATACTATTGCTCACCTTAACACATCAACCTCACCATAACTCTAACTTGAACCCGTTATCCTAACGTTAATGCATAAGACTTACCCTAAGAACAACCCCTATCCCTTAATTCTAACCCTAACTCCTAGCCACAATTGTAACACCTAATCCCTAAGGCTAATTCAAAACTGCTAAACATTACCTTATCTCTACAAACTAACCCTAACCCTAACTGCTAACCCTAACTGTACACCTAAAAATAACCGTAACACTTGACACTTAACCCTAACCCTTAACCCTGATCCTAATCCTAACAATTAAACCTAACTCTAACTCTTAAGCCTAACACTAACACGTACCCTAATGCCTAGACCTAACCCTAAGAGTAAACGTAACCCCTAACCCTAACGCTAATCCCTAATGCTAACCCTAACACTGAACCCTAATCCTAAGACTTAAACCTAACTCTATCCTTAACCCATAACCCTAGCCCTAACCGTTAACCCCACACTAACCCTTAACTCGAACTGTAACCCTAACCCTTAAAACTAAACCTAACACTTAACGCTAACCCTAAGCCTTAACGCTTAACCCTTATCCTATCCCTTAACCCTAACCCTAACTCCTAACGCTAACCCTAACCCCACTCTAAATCTAACCCTAGCCCCTAACCCAACCCTAACCCCTAAGCCCTAACCCTATCACTAAACCCAACACCTACTCCCTAACCCCTAATCCTCACTCGAAGCTTAAGCCCTAACCCTAAGCCCTCTCCCTGACTAATCTTCATCCCTAACCCTAACCATAATCCTAACCCTAAATCTAATTCTCAGACTTCTTGCTATCTCAGAGTTTTAAAAGCCTACAATTCTCCAAAGCCATGCGTGAAAGCTGGCTCTGCCACAGTGTCCTGCATGAAACCCAGGAGCCCATACACTGCGTACGATAGAGTGGGTTCCCGGGGACAATCACAGCCCCCTAACTCCCCCTGCTAGTGCTGACAGGGCCCATGCCCTAAGCAAAAACCCTGCACCTCACCCATAACCCTAACCCTGAACATAACACCTAACCCTGATGTTATTGTTCACCTTAACACGTAAACCTCACTGTAACCCTAACTTTAACCCCTATCCTAATGTTATTGCATAACACTTACCCTAAGAACAAACCCTATCCCTTAATTCTAAGCCTAACTCCTAGCATAACCGTAACACCTAATCCCTAACCTTAATTCTAAACTGCTAAACATTACCTTCACCCTACAAACAACCCTAACACTAACCCTAACTCTAACCGCTAACCCTAACCCTAACCATTACCCTGATCATAATCCTAACAATTAAACCTAACCCTAATTCTTAACCCTAACACGAACCATTACCATAATGCCTAGACCTAACCCTAACTGTAACCCTAACCCCTAACCCTAACCCTAACCGCTAATGCTAACCCTAACCCCGAACCCTAAACCTAACCCTAACCCTATCCCTTAAACCTATTACTATCCCTAAACCATTACCCTAATCGCAACTGTTAACCCTCACTCTCACCCTTAACTTGGACCGAAACCCTAACCCTTAACCCTAACCTTAACCCTTACTGCTAATCTTAAGCCTTCACCCTTTACCTTAATCCTATCTTGTAAGCCTAACCCTAACGCTGACCCCTAACCCACCTGAACATTAACCCTAAACCTAAATCTAACGCTAGCCCCTTACAAAAACCTAACACCTAACCCCTGACACACTAATCCTAACTTCTAATTCCTAACCACTAAACTTCACTCAAACCTAAACCTCTAACCCCAAACACATAACCCTAACCATAACCCTAATTCTCACACTTCCTTCGTTCTCAGAGTTGACCAAGCCTACAGTAGAGCCATGCCACGAGTGAGAAGAGGCTCTGCCTGAGTCCTGCATGTAGGTCTGGGCCCAAGGTACGATGGTGTGGTGTTGAGGCGACCCAGTCTGCACCCTTCCCACCATAGATTAAACAGAGCATGTGCCCTTAAACTAACCACTAAATCTAAGCCCTAATACTAAACCTAAATCCTAACCCTAAACCTCGGCCCTTATCCTAACGCCCAACAGTAACACTAAACACTCACCCTAAACTTAACCCATAACCCGAACCCCTAAATGTAACCCTAACCATGAACCCTAAACCTAACCCTAACCTGTAGCCATAACCATAACACTTAACTCTAAACCTAAACGTTACACGAAGCCTTATTCCTAACCCT
Organism: Eulemur rufifrons; assembly: GCF_041146395.1. Taxonomy (NCBI): domain Eukaryota; kingdom Metazoa; phylum Chordata; class Mammalia; order Primates; family Lemuridae; genus Eulemur; species Eulemur rufifrons. The sequence continues at coordinate 3,079,352 of NW_027182816.1, forward strand.
AAGCCCAACCCTAACACTTAACCTTGACCCTTACCATTAACCCTCACACTAACCCTTAACCCTAACCCTAATCCTAATCTTTAACCATAAAGCTAACACTGAAGCCTAACCCTGTGACAAACGATAAAACCAAACCTTAACCCTAACCCTAACCCTGAAACTTAACCGAAAACGTAACTGTAACTGTTAAAAATAACACGAACCTTTAACCCTAACCCCTAACCGTAAGAGCCCACCCTAACACTAATCTTCCTCGCTAAACATTACCATAATCTTACCCCTAAATCTAATTCTCAGACTTCTTGCTATCTCAGAGTTTAGAAAGCTTACAATCCTCCCATGCCATGAGTAAAAGGGGGCTCTGCCACTGTGTCCTGCATGAAACCCAGGAGCCCATACCCAGCGTACGATACAGTGCGTTCCCGGGCACAATCCCATCCCCCTAACCCCCGCCCCCCGCCCAGTGCAGACAGGGCCCGTACGCTAAGTATAAACACTACCCCTAACAGATAACCCTCACCCTGAATATAACACCTGACCTGATCCTATTGCTCACCTTAAAACATAAACCTCCCCGTAACCCTAACTTATCCCCTTATCTTAACGTTAATGTATAACACCCTGAGAAGAAGCCCCATCCCATAATTCCAATCCTAATCCCCAGCCATAAACATAACACCTCATCCCTAATTCTAAAATGCCAACCCTACCTTCACCCTACCAACAACCCTAACCCTAACCCTAACCTCTAACCCTAAGCCCTCACCCTATCACTAATCTTCATCCCTAAACCATACCGTAATCTTAACCCTAAATCTAATTCTCAGACTTCTTGCTTTCTCAGAGTTTTGAAAGCCTACAATCCTACTAAGCCATGCATGAAAGCCGGCTCTGCCACAGTGTCCTGCAAGAAACCCAGAGGCCCATACACAGCGTACAATAGAGTGGGTTCCCAGCGACCACAACAGACCCCTAACTTCGATTCCTAGGGCATACAGGGCCCATGCCCTAAGCATAAACACTAGCCCTCACCCATAACCCTAACCCAGAACATAACACCTAAACCTGATACTACTGCTCACCTTAACACGTAAACCTCACCGTAACCCTAACTTTAACCCCATATCGTAACGTTAATGCATGACACCCTGAGAACAAGCCCTGTACTGTAATTCTAACCCTAACTCCTAGCCATAACCATAACACCTAATCCCTAATTCTGAAACGCCAACCCTAACCTTAACCCTACAAACAACACTAACACTAACCCTAACCCCTTACCCTAAGCCTATGCCTAAAAATAACCCTAACCGTTGATCCTTAGTCATAACCCCTAACCTTAACCCTAACCCTTAACCCTAATCCCAATCCTAACAATTAAACATAACCCTAACTCTGAACCCTAACTCTAACCTTTACATTAATGCCTAGAGTTCTAACCCCAACACTGACCTACAGTTACAAGTCACACAAACCCCTAATTATAACCTTAAACCTGAACAATAAACCTAATCCTTAACCCTAACCCCCTAATGATTAACCCTCACCCTAACCCTTAACCCTGACCCTAACCCTAAACCTGAACCCTAACCCTGAACCCTAACCCTAGGCCTAACCCTTAACCCTAACCCTATCCATTAACCTTAACCGCTAACCATAACACTAACCCCAACCCTAAACCTAACCCTGGCCCCCTAACCCAGAATTAACACCGAACCCGTAACACTAACTCTACCCCTAACCACTAGCACCTAACCCTGACTCGAAACTTAACCCCTAACTCGAAACCCCTAACCGCAAACCTAACCCTAATTCTCACACTACTTCCATTCCCAGAGTGAAGCAAGCCTACAATACAGACATGCCATGTGTGAGATGAGGCTCCACCTGAGTTCTGCATGTAAGTTTTGTCCCAAGGCCCAGGGAATGATGTTGTGCTTTCATGGTGACTCTGACCGCACCCCTCTCACCTTAGATTAACCAAGTCCTGTGCCCTTAAACTGACCGCTAAATCTGAGCTCTACCACCAACCATAACCACTGACCCTGAACCTAAGCCCCGAGCCTAAAGCCCAACACTAACACTAAACCCTTACCCTAAACCTAATCCCTAACCCTAATGCTAACCCCTAAACGTAACCCTAACCGTGAACAGTAAACCTAACCCTAACCTCTAACACAAACCCTAACACATAACTCTAACCCTAAAACTTACCCTAACCCTTAACTCTAAACCTAAACCCTACCATAACTCTTAACCTTAACCCTAACCGTTAACTCTCACGCTAACCTTTAATCCTAACACTAATCCTAATCTTCAACCCTAAACCTAACACTTAACCCTAACCCTGTACCAAACACTAATCCCTCATCTTAACCCTAACAGTAAACCTCAACCATAAACCGAACTGTAACCGTTAAACCTAAGAATAACCTTTAATCCTAACCCTAATCCCTAACCCTAAGCCCTCACCCTAACACTAAACTTCATTCTTAACCCTAACCATAATCCTAACCCTAAATCTAATTCTCAGACTTCTTGCTTTCTTAGAGTTTAGAAAGCCTGCAATCATCCCATGCCATGCGTTAAAGGAGGCTCTACCACTGTGTCCTGTATGAAACCCACGGGCCCATATCCAGAGTACGATACAGTGGGTTCCTGGTGACAATCCCAGCCCCCTAACCTTCCCCACCGCCTAATGCAGACAGGGCCCATGCGCTAAGCATAAATAATACCATTAACAGGTAACCCTAACCCTGAACATAACACCTAACCCTGTTCCTATTTCTCCCCTTAACACGGAAACCTCACCGTGAGCCTAACTGTAACCTCTTATCGTAACGTTCATGCATAACCCATTCCCTGAGAACAACCCCTATCCCATAATTCTAACCCTATCTCCTAGTCATAACTGTAAAACCTGATCCCTAACCCTAATTCTAAACCGCTAACCCTAACCGTAACCCTAACTACAACCATAACACTGACAGTAACCCTTACTTCTAACCCCAACGCTATGCCTAACAAAAGCCCTAACCCTTCACCCTTCACCCTAACCCGTAAGCCTTACCCTAACCCTTAACCCTAATCCTAATCCTAACCATTAAACCTAACCCTAGCTCTTAAAGCTAACCCTAAACCTTACCCTCACGACTAGACCTAACCCTGACACTAACCTAACATCTAACCCTAACCATAACCCCTAAAGCTAACCCTAACCCTGAATCCTAAACCTAACCCTAACACTGAACCCTCACTATATCCCCAACCTCTAAGCCTAATCCTAACCGTTAACCCTCACCCTAACACTTAAACTGGACCATAACACTAAACATTAACCCTAACACTAAACTTTAACCCTAAACCTGAGCCCAACCCTTAACCCTAATCCTATCCTTTTACCCTAAAACTAACCCCTAAACCTAACCCTAATACTAACCCCAAACCTAACTCTAACCATACCTCTTCATAAAACACTAACTCCTAACCCCTAACCCTAACACTAATCATAAACCCTAATTGCTAACCCTTAACCCTAAGGCTTAAGCTTTACCCTAACCATTAACCCTCACCCTAACCCTTAACACTGACCCTAACATTAACCTTTAACTCTAAGCCTAACCCTTAACCCTAACAGTAAGGGAAACCCTTAACGCTAACCTTATCCCTTAACCCTAAACCTAACACTACGGCTAAAAATAACCCTAACCTTTGATCCTTAAACCTAACCCCTAACACTTACTTTAACGCCAAACCCTAACCCTAATCCTAAGCATTAAACCTAACCCTATCTCTTAATCCTAACCCTAGCCCTTACCCTAACGCCTAGATCTAACCCTAAATCTAACCTACAACCTAATCCTAACCTTAAGCCCTAATGCTAACTCTAACCCTGAACCCTAAACCTACCCGTAACCCTTAACACTAACCCTATCCGTAACCCTTAACCCTGACCCTAACCATTACCCGCACCCAAACATTTAACCCTGACCCTAACCCTAATCTTTAACGATAACCCTAACACTAAACCCTAACCCTAAGCCCAACACTTAACCCGAATCCTATCCCTTAACCCTAAGCCTAACCCTAACCCCTAACCCTAAACCTAACACTGAACCCAACCCTAAACCTAACCCTAGCTCCTATCCCAACCCTAAGACCTAATCTTTAATGCTAACAGTAACCCTAACTACTAATCCCTAACCCCTAACCCTCCCTCTAACCCTAAACCCCTAACCCCAAACCCGTAACCCTAAACTTAACCCTAATTCTCACACCTCTTCCATTCTCAGCCTTAAGCAAACCTACAATACAGCCATGCCATTCCTGAGATGAGGCTCTGCCTGTGTCCCACATGTAGGTCTGGGCCAAATACAAAGAGTACGATGGTGTGGTGTCACAGCGACCTGTCCACACCCTTCTCACCATAGATTAAACAAGTCCTGTGCCCTTATACTAACAGATAAATCTCAGCCCTAACACTAACACTAACCCCTAACCGTAAACATAAGCTCGGACTGTAATGCCGAACACTAACTCTAAAACCTTACCTTAAACCTGACCACTAACCCTAACACTAACCGCTAAACATAACCCTAACCATGAATCCTAAACCTAACCCTAACCTCTACCCGTAACCACAACAATTAACTCTAACCCTAAAGGTTACATGAAGCCTTATTCCTAACCCTAACCCCACCCTAACCCATAATATTGACCCTTACCATTAACCATCACACTAAACCTTAACCGTGAATCTAATCCTAATCTTTAACCATAAAGCTAACACTGAAGCCTAACCCTGTGTCAAACACTAGACCCAAACATAAACCCTAACCCTCAAACTGAACCGTAAACCTAACTGTAACTGTTAAAACTAACATTAACCTTTAACCCTAACCCCTAACCCTAAGACGCCACCCTAACACGAATCTTGATCCCTAAACATTACCATAATCCTACCCCTAAATCTAATTCTCAGAGTTCTTGCTTTCTCAGAGTTAAGAAAGCCTACAATCCTCCCATGCCATGAGTAAAAGGGGGCTCTGCCACTGTGTCCTGCATGAAACCCAGGAGCCCATACCCAGCGTATGATAGAGTGGGTTCCCGGGGACAATCCCATCGCTATAATCCCCGCCCGCCGCCAAGTGCATACAGGGCCCGTGCCCTAAGTATGCCCTCAATACCCCTAACTGATAACCCTCAACCTGAACATGACACCTAACCCTGATCCTATTGCTCACCTGAAAACATAAATCTCCCCGTAACCCTAACTTATCCCCTTATCTTAACCTTAATGCATAACACCCTGAGAAGAAGCCCTATCCCATAATTCTAATCCTATCACCTGGTCATAACCGTAACACCTCATCCCTATTTCTAAAATGCCAACCCTAGCTTTCACCCTACCAAAAACCCTAACCCTAACCCAAACCCCTAACCCTAAGCCCTCACCCTATCACTAGTCTTCATCCCTAAACCGTACCGTAATCCTAACCCTAAATCTAATTCTCAGACTTCTTGCTTTCTCAGAGTTTTGAAAGCCTACAATCCTATTAAGCCATGCATGAAAGCCGGCTCTACCACAGTGTCCTGCATGAAACCCAGAGGCCCATACACTGCGTACGATAGAGTGGGTTCCCAGCGACCATCACAGACCCCTAATTTCGCCTTCTAGTGCATACAGGGCCTGTGACCTAAGCATAAACCCTACCCCTCACCCATAACCCTAACCCAGAACATAACAACTATCCCTGATCCTACTGCTCACCTTAACACGTAAACCTCACTGTAACCCTAACTTTAACCCCTTACCTAAACAATAATGCATGACACCCTGAGAACAAGCCCTATACCGTAATTCTAACCCTAACTCCTAGCCATAACCATAACACCTAATCCCTAATTCTGAAACGCCAACCCTAACCTTAACCCTACCAACAACTCTAACACTAACCCTAAACCCTTACCCTAACCCTACGCCTAAAAATAACCCTAAGCATTGATCCTTAGTCATAACCCCTAAACTTTAACCCTAACCCTTAACGCTAATCCCAATCCTAACCATTAAACATAACCCTAACTCTTAATGCTAACCGTAACCTTTACCCTAATGCCTAGAGATCTAACCCCAACACTGACCTACAGTTAACACTAACCCTAACACCTAATGCTAACTTTAAACCTGAACCATAAACCTAACCCTTAACCCTAACCCTATCCCAACCCCCTAACCCTAACCCTAACTGTTAAGCCTCACCCTAACCCTTAACCCTGACTCTAACCCTAAACCTTAACCCTAACCCTGAACCCTAACCCTAAGCCTAACCCTTAACCCTAACCCTATCCCTTAACCCTGACACCTACAGCTAACACTATCCCCAACCCTAAACCTAACCCTGGCCCCCAAACCCACACTTAACACCTAACCCCTAACACTAACTCTAACCCTAACCACTAATCCCTAGCACCTGACCCTGAATCGAAACTAACCCCTAACTCGAAACCCCTAACCCCAACCCTAACCCTAATTCTCACACTACTTCCATTCCCGAGTGAAGCAAGCCTACAATACAGCCATGCCATGTGTGAGATGAGGCTCCGCCTGAGTCCTGCATGTAGGTCTTGTCCCAGGGCCCAGGGAATGATGTTGTGCTTTTGTGATGACTCCGACCGCACCCCTCTCACCGTAGATTAACCAGGTCCTGTGCCCTTAAACTGACCGCTAAATCTAAGCCCTACCACCAACCCTAAACCTTTACCCTGAACTTAATCCCCGAGCCTAAAGCCCAACACTAACTCTAAACACTTACCCTTAACCTAATCCCTAACCCTAATGCTAACCCCTAAACGTAACCCCAACCATGAACAGTAAACCTAACCCTAACCTCTAACACAAACCCTAACACATAACTCTAACCCTAAAACTAACCCTAACCCTTAACCCTAAACCTAAACCCTAACCGTAACCCTTAACCTTAACCGTTAACTCTCATGCTAACCTTTAATCCTAACCCTAATCCTAATCTTGAACCCTAAACCTAACATTTAACCCTAACCCTGTACCAAACACTAATCCCTCATCTTAACCCTATCCGCAAACCTCAACCCTAAACGAACTGTAACCGTTAAACCTAACAGTAACCTTAAACCCTAACCCTAATCCATAACCCTAAGCCGTCACCGTAACACTACACTTCATCCTGAACCCTAACCATAATCCTAACTCTAAATTTAATTCTGAGACTTCTTGCTTTCTTAGAGTTTAGAAAGCCTGCAATCCTCCCATGCCATGTGTGAAAGGAAGCTCTACCAATGTGTCCGGCATGAAACCCACGGGCCCATACCCAGAGTCTGATACAGTGGGTTCCTGGTGACAATGCCAGCCCCCTAAACTCCCCCTGGCTAACACAGACAGGGCCCGTGTGCTAGGCATAAACAATACCTTTAACAGATAACCCTAACCCTGAACATAACACCTAACCCTGTACCTATTTCTCCCCTTAACACGTACACCTGACCGTGAGCCTAACTTTAACCTCTTATTCTAATGTTAATGCATAACCTATTCCCCCAGAACATTCCCTATCCCATAATTCTAACCCTATCTCCTAGTGATAACTGTAGCACCTGACCCCTAACCGTAATTCTAAACTGCTAACCCCAACCGTAACCCTACCTACAACCCTAACACTGACAGTAACACTTACTTCTAACCCCAACGCTATGCCTAACAAAAGCCCTAACCCTTCACCCTTCACCCTAACCCCTAAGCCTTACCCTAACACTTAACCCTAATCCCAATCCTAACCATTAAACACAACCCTGACTCTTAACCCTAACCCTAACCTTTGCCATAATGCCTAGAGATCCAACCCCAACAGGACCTACAGTTAACACTAACCCTAATCCCTAATGCTAACCTTAAACATGAACCATAAACCTAACCCTTAACCCTAACCCTATCCCTAACACCCTAACCCTAACCGTACCTGTTAACCCTCACCCTAACCCTTAACCCTGACCCTAACCCTAAACCTTAACTCTAAACCTGAATCCTAACCCTAAGCCTAACCCTTAACCCTAACCCTAACGGTAACCCTAAACATTATCATAATCCTACCCCTAAATCTAATTCTCGGACTTCTTGCTTTCTTAGAGTTTAGAAAGCCTAAAATCCTCCCATGCCATGAGTAAAAGGGGGCTCTGCAGCTCTCTCTTGCATGAAACCAGGAGCCCATACCTAGCGTATGATAGAGTGGGTTCCCGGGGAAAATTTCATCCCCCTAACCCCAGGCCCCCTCCCAGTGCAGACAGGGCCTGTACGCTAAGTATAAACACTACCCCTAACAGATAACCCTCACCATGAACATAGCACCTGACCCTGATCCTATTGCTCACCTTAAAACATAAACCTCCCCGTAACCCTAACTTATCCCCTATCTTAACCTTAATGCATTACACCCTGAGAAGAAGTCCTATCCCATAATTCTAATCCTAACCCGTAGCCATAACCGTAACACCTCATCCCTAATTCTAAAATGCCAACCCTAACCTTCACCCTACCAACAACCCTAACCCTAACCCTAACCCCTAACCCTAAGTCTCACCCTATAACTAATCTTCATCCCTAAACCGTACAGTAATCCTAACCCTAAATCTAATTCTCAGACTTCTTGCTTTCTTAGAGTTTAGAAAGCCTGCAATCCTCCCATGCCATGTGTGAAAGGAGGCTCTACCACTGTGTCCTGCATGAAACCCACGGGCCCATACCCAGAGTCCGATACAGTGGGTTCCCGGTGACAATCCCAGCCCCCTAAACTCCCCCCAGCTTAATGCCGACAGGGCCCGTGCGCTAAGCATAAATGATACCTTTAACAGATAACCCTAACCCTGAACATGGCACCTAACCCTGTTCCTATTTCTCCCCTTAACACGTAAACCTCACCGTGAGCCTAACTTTAACCTCTTATCGTAACGTTAATGCATAACCCATTCCCTGAGAACATCCCCTATCCCATAATTCTAACCCTATCTCCTAGTCATCACTGTAACACCTAATCCCTAACCCTAATTCTCAACCGCTAAGCCTAACCGTAACGCTGCCTACAACCCTAACACTGACAGGAACCCTTACTTCTAACCCCAACGCTATGCCTAACAAAAGCCCTAACCCTACACCCTTCACCCTAACCCCTAAGCATTACCCTAACCCTTAACCCTAATCCTAATCCTAACCATTAAACCTAACCCTAGCTCTTAAATCTAACCCTAAACCTTACCCTCACGACTAGACCTAACCCTGACACTAACCTAACACCTAACCCTAACCATAACCCCTAAAGCTAACCCTAACCCTGAACCCTAAACCTAACCCTAACACTGAACGTTCACTATATCCCTAACCCCTAAGCCTAATCCTAACTGTTAACCCTCACCCTAACACTTAAACTGGACCATAACACTAAACATTAACCCTAACACTAAACTTTAACCCTAACAATAAGCCCAACACTTAACCCTAATCCTATCCCTTAACCCTAAGCCCTAACCCTAAACCTAACCCTAACCCCAACCCTAACCCTTAATCTTCACCCTTACCATTAACCCTCACACTAACCCTAATCCTAATCTTTAACCATAAAGCTAACACTGAAGCCTAACCCTGTGCCAAACGATAAAACCAAACCTTAACCCTATCCCTGAAACTTAACCATAAACCTAACTGTAACTGTTAAACCTAACACTAACCTCTAACCCTAACCCCTAACCCTAAGACCCCACCTTAACACAAACCCTAACCCTAAACATTATCATAATCCTACCCCTAAATCTAATTCTCGGACTTCTTGCTTTCTTAGAGTTTAGAAAGCCTAAAATCCTCTCATGCCATGAGTAAAAGGGGGCTCTGCAGCTCTCTCTTGCATGAAACCAGGAGCCCATACCTAGCGTATGATAGAGTGGGTTCCCGGGGACAATCCCATCCCCCTAACCCCAGCCCCCCGCCCAGTGCAGACAGGGCCTGTACGCTAAGTATAAACACTACCCCTAACAGATAACCCTCACCCTGAACATAGCACCTGACCCTGATCCTATTGCTCACCTGAAAACATAAACCTCCCCGTAACCCTAACTTATCCCCTTATCTTAACCTTAATGCATAACACCCTGAGAAGAAGTCCTATCCCATAATTCTAATCCTAACCCCGAGCCATAACCGTAACACCTCATCCCTAATTCTAAAATGCCAACCCTAACCTTCACCCTACCAACAACCCTAACCCTAACCCTAACCCCTAACCCTAAGCCTCACCCTATCACTAATCTTCATCGCTAAACCGTACAGTAATCCTAACCCTAAATCTAATTCTCAGACTTCTTGCTTTCTCAGAGTTTTGAAAGCCTACAATCCTACTAAGCCACGCATGAAAGCCCGCTCTGCCACAGTGTCCTGCATGAAACCCAGAGGCCCATACACTGCGTACGATAGAGTGGGTTCCCAGAGACCATCACAGATCCCTAACTTCGCCTCCTAGTGCATACAGGGCCCGGGCCCTAAGCATAAACCCTACCCCACACCCATAACCCTAACCCAGAACATAACACCTAACCCTGATCCTACTGCTCACCTTAACACGTAAACCTCACCCTAACCCTAACTTAACCCCTTATCTTAACGATAATGCATGACACCCTGAGAACAAGCCCTATACCGTAATTCTAACCCTAACTCCTAGCCATAACCATAACACCTAATCCCTAATTCTGAAACGCCAACCCTAACCTTAACCCTACCAACAACGCTAACACTAACCCTAAAACCCTTACCCTAACCCTACGCCTAAAAATAACCCTAACCATTGATCCTTAGTCATAACCCCTAAAGCTTAACCCTAACCCTTAACGCTAATCCCAATCCTAACCATTAAACATAACCCTAATTAATCCTAACCCTAACCTATACGCTAATGCCTAGAGATCTAACGCCAACACTGACCTACAGTTAACACTAACCCTAACCCCTAATCCTAACCTTAAACCTGAACCATAAACCTAACCCCTAACCCTAACCTTATCCCTAACCCCCTAACCCTAACCCTAGCTGTTAAGCCTCACCCTAACACTTAACCCTGACTCTAACCCTAAACCATAACCCTAACCCTGAACCCGAACCCTAAGCCTATCCCTTAACCCTAACCCCTAACCCTAACGCTAACCCCAACCCTAAACCTAACCCTGGCCCCCTAACCCAGACTTAACACCTAACCCCTAACACTAACTCTAACCCTAACCACTAATCCCTAGAACCTGACCCTGACTCGAAACCTAACTCTTAACTCGAAACCCCTAACCCAAAACCTAACCCTAATTCTCACACTACTTCCATTCCCAGAGTGAAGCAAGCCTATAATACAGCCATGCCATGTGTGAGATGAGGCTCCGCCTGAGTCCTGCATGTAGGTTTTGTCCCAATGCCCAGGGAATGACGTTGTGCTTTCGTGGTGACTCTGACCACACCCCTCTCACTGTAGATTAACCAGGTCCTGTGCCCTTAAACTGACCGCTAAATCTAAGCCCTACCACCAACCCTAACCCCTGACCCTGAACCTAAGCCCCGAGCCTAAAGCCCAACACTAACTCTAAACACTTACCCTAAACCTAATCCCTAACCCTAATGCTAACCCCTAAACGTAACCCTAACCGTGAACAATAAACCTAACCCTAATTTCTAACACACACCCTAACACATAACTCTAACCCTAAAACTAACCCTAACCCTTAACACTAAACCTAAACCCTAACCCTAACCCTTAACATTAACCGTTAACTCTCATGCTAACCTTTAATCCTAACCCTAATCCTAATCTTCAACCCTAAACCTAACACAACCCTAACCCTGTACCAAACCCTAACCCCTCATCTTAACCCTATCCGCAAACCTCAACCCCAATACGAACTGTAACCGTTAAACCTAACAGTAACCTTAAACCGTAACCCTAATCTGTAAACCTATCCCCTCACCATAACACTACACTTCATCCTGAACACTAACCATAATCCTAACCCTAAATCTAATTCTCAGACTTCTTGCTTTCTTAGAGTTTAGAAAGCCTGCAATCCTCCCATGCCATGTGTGAAAGGAAGCTCTACCACTGTGTCCTGCATGAAACCCACGGGCCCATACCCAGAATCCGATACAGTGGGTTCCCGGTGACAATCCCAGCCCCCTAAACTCCCCCCAGCTTAATGAGGACAGGGCCCGTGCGATAAGCATAAATGATACCTTTAACAGATAACCCTAACCCTGAACAGGGCACCTAACCCTGTTCCTATTTCTCCCCTTAACACGTAAACCTCCCCGTGAGCCTAACTTTAACCTCTTATCGTAACGTTAATGCATAACCCATTCCCTGAGAACATCCTCTATCCCATAATTCTAACCCTATCTCCTAGTCATAACTGTAACACCTAATCCCTAACCCTAATTCTCAACCGCTAAGCCTAACCGTAACGCTGCCTACAACCCTAACACTGACAGGAAACCTTACTTCTAACCCCAACGCTATGCCCAACAAAAGCCCTAACACTTCACCCTTCACCCTAACCCCTAAGCCTTACCCTAACCCTTAACCCTAATCCTAATCCTAACCATTAAACCTAACCCTAGCTCTTAAATCTAACCCTAAACCTTACCCTCACGACTAGCCCTAACCCTGACACTAACCTAACACCTAACCCTAACCAGAACCCCTAAAGCTAACCCTGAACGCTATCCCTAACCCTAGCAGTAAACTATAACCCTAAACCTAAGCCCAACCCGTAACCCTAATCCTATCCTTTTACCCTAAAAATAACACCTAAACCTAACCCCTATACCTCACCCTAACTCTAACCCCAATCCTAATTCTAACCATACCCCTTCATAAAACACTAACTCCTAACCGCTAACCCTAACACTAACCAAAAACCCTAATCACTAATCCCTAACCCTAACGCTTAACCTTTACCCTAACCGTTAACCCTCACCCTAAATCTTAACACTGACCCTAACCTTAACCTTTACCTCTAAGCCTAACACTTAACCCTACAGTAAGGAAGACCCTTAATGCTAATGGGATCCCTTAACCCTAACCCTAACACTACAGCTAAAAATAACCCTAACCTTTGATCCGAAAACCTATCCCCTAACACTTACTTTAACCCCAAACCCTAACCCTAATCCTAAGCATTAAATCTAACCCTATGTCTTAACCCTAACGCTAGGCCTTACCCTAACGCCTAGATCTAACCCTAAATCTAACCTACCGCCTAATCCTAAACTTAAGCCCTAATGCTAACTCTAACCCTAAACCCTAAACCTACCCGTAACCCTTAACACTAACCCTATCCGTGAACCTTAACCCTGACCCTAACCATTACCCGCACCCAAGCATTTAACCCTGACACTAACCCTAATCCTTAATGCTAACCTTAACACTAAACCCTAACCCTAAGCCCAACACTTAACCCTAATCCTATCCCTTTACCCTAACCCTAACCCTAACCCTAATGCTACCCCCTAAACGTAAACCTAACCGTGACCAGTAAACCTAACCCTAACCTCTAACACAAACCATAGCACATAACTCTAACCCTAAAACTAACCCTAACCCTAACCCTAACCCTAAACCCTAACCTGTAACCTTAACACTAAGCGTAATTCTCACGCTAACCTTTAATCCTAACCCTAATCCTAATCTTCAACCCTAAACCTAACACTCAACCCTAACCCTGTACCAAACCCTAACCCATCATCTTAACCCTAACCGTAAACCTCAACCCTAAACCAAAGTTTAACCGTTAAACCTAAGAGTAACCTTTAACCCTAACCCTATTCCCTAACCCTAAGCCCTCACCCTAACACTAAACTTCATCCTTAACCCTAACCAGAATCCTAACCCTAAATCTAATTCTCAGACTTCTTGCTTTCTTAGAGTTAAGAAAGCCTGCAATCCTCCCATGCCATGCGTGAAAGGAGGCTCTACCACTGTGTCCTGCATGAAACCCACGGGCCCATACCCAGAGGATGATAGAGTGGGTTCCCGGGTACAATCCCAGCCCCCTAAACTCCCCCCGCCCGCCTAATGCAGACAGGGCCCGTGCGCTAAGCATAAACAATACCTTTAACAGATAACCCTAACCCTGAACATAACACCCAACCCTGTTCCTATTTCTCCCCTTAACACGTAAACCTCACCGTGCGCCTAACTTTCACCTCTTATCCTAACGTTAATGCATAACCCATTTCCTGAGAACAACCCCTATCCCATAATTCTAACCCTATCTCCTAGTCATCACTGTGACACCTAATCCCTAACCCTAATTCTAAACCGCTAACCCTAACCGTAACCCTACCTACAACCCTAACACTGACAGTAACCCTTACTTCTAACCGCAAAGCTATGCCTAACAAAAACCCTAACCCTTGACACTTACCCTTCACCCTAACCCCTAAGCCTTACCCTAACCCTTAACCCTAATCCTAATCCTAACCATTAGACCTAACCCTAGCTCTTAAAGCTAACCCTAAACCTTACCCTCACGACTAGACCTAACCCTGACACTAACCTAACACCTAACCCTAACCAGAACCCCTAAAGCTAACCCTGAACCCTATCCCTAACCCCAGCAGTAAACATTAACTCTAAACCTAAGCCCAACCCGTAACCCTAATCCTACCCTTTTACCCTAAAACTAACCCCTAAACCTAACCCCTATACCTCACCCTAACTCTAACCCCAATCCTAATTCTAACCATACCCCTTCATAAAACACTAACTCCTAACCGCTATCCCTAACACTAACCAAAAACCCTAATCACTAATCCCAAACCCAAACGCTTAACCTTTACCCTAACCGTTAACCCTTACCCTAAATCTTAACACTGACCCTAACCTTAACCTTTAACTCTAAGCCTAACCCTTAACCCTACAGTAAGGAAGACCCTTAATGCTAATGGGATCCCTTATCCCTAACCCTAACACTACAGCTAAAAATAACCCTAACCTTGGATCCTTAAACCTAACCCCTAACACTTACTTTAACCCCAAACCCTAACCCTAATCCTAAGCATTATACCTAACCCTATCTCTTAACCCTAACGCTAGCCCTTACCCTAACGCCTAGATCTAACCCTAAATCTAACCTACCGCCTAATCCTAACCTTAAGCCCTAATGCTAATACTAACCCTGAACCCTAAACCTACCCGTAACCCTTAACACTAACCCTATCCGTGAACCTAAACCCTGACCCTAACCATTACACGCACCCAAGCATTTAACCCTGACCCTAACCCTAATCCTTATTGCTAACCTTAACACTAAACCCTAACCCTAAGCCCAACACTTAACCCTAATCCTATCCCTTAACCCTAACCCTAACCCTAACTCTAATGCTACCCCCTAAACGTAACCCTAACCGTGACCAGTAAACCTAATCCTAACCTCTAACACAAACCATAGCACATAACTCTAACCCTAAAACTAACCCTAACCCTAACCCTAACCCTAAACCCTAACTCTTAACCTTAACCCTAAGCGTTAACTCTCACGCTAACCTTTAATCCTAACCCTAATCCTAATCTTCAACCCTAAACCTAACACTTAACCCTAACCCTGTACCAAACCCTAACCCCTCATCTTAACCCTAACCGTAAACCTCAACCCTAAACCAAAGTGTAACCGTTAAACCTAAGAGTAACCTTTAACCCTAACTCTATTCCCTAACCCTAAGCCCTCACCATAACACTAAACTTCATCCTTAACCCTAACCAGAATCCTAACCCTCAATCTAATTCTCAGACTTCTTGCTTTCTTAGAGTTTAGAAAGCCTGCAATCCTCCCATGCCATGCGTGAAAGGAGGCTCTACCACTGTGTCTTGCATGAAACCCACGGGCCCATACCCAGAGTATGATAGAGTGGGTTCCCGGGTACAATCCCAGCCCCCTAAACTCCCCCCGCCCGCCTACTGCAGACAGGGCCCGTGCGCTAAGCATAAACAATACCTTTAACAGATAACCCTAACCCTGAACATAACACCCAACCCTGTTCCTATTTCTCCCCTTAACACGTAAACCTCACCGTGCGCCTAACTTTCACCTCTTATCCTAACGTTAATGCATAACCCATTTCCTGAGAACAACCCCTATCCCATAATTCTAACCCTATCTCCTAGTCATCACTGTGACACCTAATCCCTAACCCTAATTCTAAACCGCTAACCCTAACCGTAACCCTACCTACAACCCTAACACTGACAGTAACCCTTACTTCTAACCCCAACGCTATGCCTAACAAAAACCCTAACCCTTGACACTTACCCTTCACCCTAACCCCTAAGCCTTACCCTAACCCTTAACCCTAATCCTAATCCTAACCATTAAACCTAACCCTAGCTCTTAAAGCTAACCCTAAACCTTACCCTCACGACTAGACCTAACCCTGACACTAACCTAACACCTAACCCTAACCAGAACCCCTAAAGCTAACCCTGAACCCTATCCCTAACCCCAGCAGTAAACATTAACCCTAAACCTAAGCCCAACCTGTAACTCTAATCCTAATCTTTTACCCTAAAACTAACCCCTAAACCTAACCCCTATACCTCACCCTAACTCTAACCCCAATCCTAATTCTAACCATACCCCTTCATAAAACACTAACTCCTAACCGCTATCCCTAACACTAACCAAAAACCCTAATCACTAATCCCTAACCCTAACGCATAACCTTTACCCTAACCGTTAACCCTCACCCTAAATCTTAACACTGACCCTAACCTTAACCTTTAACTCTAAACCTAACCCTTAACCCTACAGTAAGGAAGACCCTTAATGCTAATGAGATCCCTTATTCCTAACCCTAACACTACAGCTAAAAATAACCCTAACCTTGGATCCTTAAACCTAACCCCTAACACTTACTTTAACCCCAAACCCTAACCCTAATCCTAAGCATTAAACCTAACCCTATCTCTTAACCCTAACGCTAGCCCTTACCCTAACGCCTAGATCTAACCCTAAATCTAACCTACCGCCTAATCCTAACCTTAAGCCCTAATGCTAACACTAACCCTGAACCCTAAACCTACCCGTAACCCTTAACACTAACCCTATCCGTGAACCTAAACCCTGACCCTAACCATTACCCGCACCCAAGCATTTAACCCTGACCCTAACCCTAATCCTTAATGCTAACCTTAACACTAAACCCTAACCCTAAGCCCAACACTTAACCCTAATCCTATCCCTTAACCCTAACCCTAACCCTAACCCTAATGCTACCCCCTAAACGTAACCCTAATCGTGACCAGTAAACCTAACCCTAACCTCTAACACAAACCATAGCACATAACTCTAACCCTAAAACTAACCCTAACCCTAACCCTAACCCTAAACCCTAACCCTTAACCTTAACCCTAAGCGTTAACTCTCATGCTAACCTTTAATCCTAACCCTAATCCTAATCTTCAACCCTAAACCTAACACTTAACCCTAACCCTGTACCAAACCCTAACCCCTCATCTTAACCCTAACCGTAAACCTCAACCCTAAACCAAAGTGTAACCGTTAAAACTAAGAGTAACCTTTAACCCTAACTCTATTCCCTAACCCTAAGCCCTCACCCTAACACTAAACTTCATCCTTAACCCTAACCAGAATCCTAACCCTAAATCTAATTCTCAGACTTCTTGCTTTCTTAGAGTTTAGAAAGCCTGCAATCCTCCCATGCCATGCGTGAAAGGAGGCTCTACCACTGTGTCCTGCATGAAACCCACGGGCCCATACCCAGAGGATGATAGAGTGGGTTCCCGGGTACAATCCCAGCCCCCTAAACTCCCCCCGCCCGCCTAATGCAGACAGGGCCCGTGCACTAAGCATAAACAATACCTTTAACAGATAACCCTAACCCTGAACATAACACCCAACCCTGTTCCTATTTCTCCCCTTAACACGTAAACCTCACCGTGCGCCTAACTTTCACCTCTTATCCTAACGTTAATGCAGAACCCATTTCCTGAGAACAACCCCTATCCCATAATTCTAACCCTATCTCCTAGTCATCACTGTGACACCTAATCCCTAACCCTAATTCTAAACCGCTAACCCTAACCGTAAACCTACCTACAACCCTAACACTGACAGTAACCCTTACTTCTAACCCCAACGCTATGCCTAACAAAAACCCTAACCCTTGACCCTAACCCTTCACGCTAACCCCTAAGCCTTACCCTAACCCTTAACCCTAATCCTAATCCTAACCATTAAACCTAACCCTAGCTCTTAAAGCTAACCCTAAACCTTACCCTCACGACTAGACCTAACCCTGACACTAACCTAACACCTAACCCTAACCAGAACCCCTAAAGCTAACCCTGAACCCTATCCCTAACCCCAGCAGTAAACATTAACCCTAAACCTAAGCCCAACCCGTAACCCTAATCCTATCCTTTTACCCTAAAACTAACCCCTTAGCCTAACCCCTATACCTCACCCTAACTCTAACCCCAATCCTAATTCTAACCATACCCCTTCATAAAACACTAACTCCTAACCGCTATCCCTAACACTAACCAAAAACCCTAATCACTAATCCCTAACCCTAACGCATAACCTTTACCCTAACCGTTAACCCTCACCCTAAATCTTAACACTGACCCTAACCTTAACCTTTAACTCTAAGCCTAACCCTTAAACCTACAGTAAGGAAGACCCTTAATGCTAATGGGATCCCTTATCCCTAACCCTAACACTACAGCTAAAAATAACCCTAACCTTGGATCCTTAAACCTAACCCCTAACACTTACTTTAACCCCAAACCCTAACCCTAATCCTAAGCATTAAACCTAACCCTATCTCTTAACCCTAACGCTAGCCCTTACCCTAACGCCTAGATCTAACCCTAAATCTAACCTACCGCCTAATCCTAACCTTAAGCCCTAATGCTAACACTAACCCTGAACCCTGAACCTACCCGTAACCCTTAACACTAACCCTATCCGTGAACCTAAACCCTGACCCTAACCATTACCCGCACCCAAGCATTTAACCCTGACCCTAACCCTAATCCTTAATGCTAACCTTAACACTAAACCCTAACCTTAAGCCCAACACTTAACCGTAATCCTATCCCTTAACCCTAACACTAACCCTAACCCTAATGCTACCCCCTAAACGTAACCCTAACCGTGACCAGTAAACCTAACCCTAACCTCTAACACAAACCATAGCACATAACTCTAACCCTAAAACTAACCCTAACCCTAACCCTAACCCTAAACCCTAACCCTTAACCTTAACCCTAAGCGTTAACTCTCATGCTAACCTTTAATCCTAACCCTAATCCTAATCTTCAACCCTAACCCTAACACTTAACCCTAACCCTGTACCAAACCCTAACCCCTCATCTTAACCCTAACCGTAAACCTCAACCCTAAACCAAAGTGTAACCGTTAAACCTAAGAGTAACCTTTAACCCTAACTCTATTCCCTAACCCTAAGCCCTCACCATAACACTAAACTTCATCCTTAACCCTAACCAGAATCCTAACCCTAAATCTAATTCTCAGACTTCTTGCTTTCTTAGAGTTTAGAAAGCCTGCAATCCTCCCATGCCATGCGTGAAAGGAGGCTCTACCACTGTGTCCTGCATGAAACCCACGGGCCCATACCCAGAGGATGATAGAGTGGGTTCCCGGGTACAATCCCAGCCCCCTAAACTCCCCCCGCCCGCCTAATGCAGACAGGGCCCGAGCGCTAAGCATAAACAATACCTTTAACAGATAACCCTAACCCTGAACATAACACCCAACCCTGTTCCTATTTCTCCCCTTAACACGTAAACCTCACCGTGCGCCTAACTTTCACCTCTTATCCTAACGTTAATGCAGAACCCATTTCCTGAGAACAACCCCTATCCCATAATTCTAACCCTATCTCCTAGTCATCACTGTGACACCTAATCCCTAACCCTAATTCTAAACCGCTAACCCTAACCGTAAACCTACCTACAACCCTAACACTGACAGTAACCCTTACTTCTAACCCCAACGCTATGCCTAACAAAAACCCTAACCCTTGACCCTAACCCTTCACCCTAACCCCTAAGCCTTACCCTAACCCTTAACCCTAATCCTAATCCTAACCATTAAACCTAACCCTAGCTCTTAAAGCTAACCCTAAACCTTACCCTCACGACTAGACCTAACCCTGACACTAACCTAACACCTAACCCTAACCAGAACCCCTAAAGCTAACCCTGAACCCTATCCCTAACCCCAGCAGTAAACATTAACCCTAAACCTAAGCCCAACCCGTAACCCTAATCCTATCCTTTTACCCTAAAACTAACCCCTTAGCCTAACCCCTATACCTCACCCTAACTCTAACCCCAATCCTAATTCTAACCATACCCCTTCATA
Source organism: Eulemur rufifrons (assembly GCF_041146395.1). Classification (NCBI taxonomy): domain Eukaryota; kingdom Metazoa; phylum Chordata; class Mammalia; order Primates; family Lemuridae; genus Eulemur; species Eulemur rufifrons. Next base: position 3,099,812 of record NW_027182816.1, read on the forward strand.
AAACACTAACTCCTAACCGCTAACCCTAACACTAACCAAAAACCCTAATCACTAATCCCTAACCCTAACGCTTAACCTTTACCCTAACCGTTAACCCTCACCCTAAATCTTAACACTGACCCTAACCTTAACCTTTAACTCTAAGCCTAACCCTTAACCCTACAGTAAGGAAGACCCTTAATGCTAATGGGATCCCTTATCCCTAACCCTAACACTACAGCTAAAAATAACCCTAACCTTGGATCCTTAAACCTAACCCCTAACACTTACTTTAACCCCAAACCCTAACCCTAATCCTAAGCAGTAAACCTAACCCTATCTCTTAACCCTAACGCTAGCCCTTACCCTAACGCCTAGATCTAACCCTAAATCTAACCTACCGCCTAATCCTACCCTTAAGCCCTAATGCTAACACTAACCCTGAACCCTAAACCTACCCGTAACCCTTAACCCTAACCCTATCCGTGAACCTTAACCCTGACCCTAACCATTACCCGCACCCAAGCATTTAACCCTGACCCTAACCCTAATCCTTAATGCTAACCCTAACACTAAACCCTAACCCTAAGCCCAACACTTATCCCTAATCCTATCCCTTAACCCTAACCCGAACCCTAATGCTACCCCCTAAACGTAACCCTAACCGTGACCAGTAAACCTAACCCTAACTTCTAACAGAAACCATAGCACATAACTCTAACCCTAAAACTAACCCTAACCCTAACCCTAAACCCTAACACTTAACCTTAACCCTAAGCGTTAACTCTCACGCTAACCTTTAATACTAACCCTAATCCTAATCTTCAACCCTAAACCTAACACTTAAACCTAACCCTGTACCAAACCCTAACCCCTCATCTTAACCCTAACCGTAAACCTCAACCCTAAACCAAAGTGTAACCGTTAAACCTAAGAGTAACCTTTAACCCTAACCCTAATCCCTAACCCTAAGCCCTCACCCTAACACTAAACTTCATCCTTAACCCTAACCAGAATCCTAACCCTAAATCTAATTCTCAGACTTCTTGCTTTCTTAGAGTTTAGAAAGCCTGCAATCCTCCCATGCCATGCGTGAAAGGAGGCTCTACCACTGTGTCCTGCATGAAACCCACGGGCCCATACCCAGAGGATGATAGAGTGGGTTCCCGGGTACAATCCCAGCCCCCTAAACTCCCCCCGCCCGCCTACTGCAGACAGGGCCCGTGCGCTAAGCATAAACAATACCTTTAACAGATAACCCTAACCCTGAACATAACACCCAACCCTGTTCCTATTTCTCCCCTTAACACGTAAACCTCACCGTGCGCCTAACTTTCACCTCTTATCCTAACGTTAATGCAGAACCCATTACCTGAGAACACCCCCTATCCCATAATCTAACCCTATCTCCTAGTCATCACTGTGACACCTAATCCCTAACCCTAATTCTAAACCGCTAACCCTAACCGTAAACCTACCTACAACCCTAACACTGACAGTAACCCTTACTTCTAACCCCAACGCTATGCCTAACAAAAACCCTAACCCTTGACCCTAACCCTTCACCCTAACCCCTAAGCCTTACCCTAACCCTTAACCCTAATCCTAATCCTAACCATTAAACCTAACCCTAGCTCTTAAAGCTAACCCTAAACCTTACCCTGACGACTAGACCTAACCCTGACACTAACCTAACACCTAACCCTAACCAGAACCCCTAAAGCTAACCCTGAACCCTATCCCTAACCCCAGCAGTAAACATTAACCCTAAACCTAAGCCCAAACCGTAACCCTAATCCTATCCTTTTACCCTAAAACTAACCCCTTAGCCTAACCCCTATATCTCACCCTAACTCTAACCCCAATCCTAATTCTAACCATACCCCTTCATAAAACACTAACTCCTAACCGCTATCCCTAACACTAACCAAAAACCCTAATCACTAATCCCTAACCCTAACGCATAACCTTTACCTTAACCGTTAACCCTCACCCTAAATCTTAACACTGACCCTAACCTTAACCTTTAACTCTAAGCCTAACCCTTAACCCTACAGTAAGGAAGACCCTTAATGCTAATGGGATCCCTTATCCCTAACCCTAACACTACAGCTAAAAATAACCCTAACCTTGGATCCTTAAACCTAACCCCTAACACTTACTTTAACCCCAAACCCTAACCCTAATCCTAAGCATTAAACCTAACCCTATCTCTTAACCCTAACGCTAGCCCTTACCCTAACGCCTAGATCTAACCCTAAATCTAACCTACCGCCTAATCCTAACCTTAAGCCCTAATGCTAACACTAACCCTGAACCCTAAACCTACCCGTAACCCTTAACACTAACCCTATCCGTGAACCTAAACCCTGACCCTAACCATTACCCGCACCCAAGCATTTAACCCTGACCCTAACCCTAATCCTTAATGCTAACCTTAACACTAAACCCTAACCTTAAGCCCAACACTTAACCCTAATCCTATCCCTTAACCCTAACCCTAACCCTAACCCTAATTCTACCCCCTAAACGTAACCCTAACCGTGACCAGTAAACCTAACCCTAACCTCTAACACAAACCATAGCACATAACTCTAACCCTAAAACTAACCCTAACCCTAACCCTAACCCTAAACCCTAACCCTTAACCTTAACCCTAAGCGTTAACTCTCACGCTACCCTTTAATCCTAACCCTAATCCTAATCTTCAACCCTAAACCTAACACTTAACCCTAACCCTGTACCAAACCCTAACCCCTCATCTTAACCCTAACCGTAAACCTAAACCCTAAACCAAAGTGTAACCGTTAAACCTAAGAGTAACCTTTAACCCTAACCCTATTCCGTAACCCTAAGCCCTCACCCTAACACTAAACTTCATCCTTAACCCTAACCATAATACTAACCCTAAATCTAATTCTCAGACTTCTTGCTTTCTTAGAGTTTAGAAAGCCTGCAATCCTCCCATGCCATGCGTGAAAGGAGGCTCTACCACTGTGTCCTGCATGAAACCCACGGGCCCATACTCAGGGGATGATAGAGTGGGTTCCCGGGTACAATCCCAGCCCCCTAAACTCCCCCCGCCCGCCTACTGCAGACAGGGCCCGTGCGCTAAGCATAAACAATACCTTTAACAGATAACCCTAACCCTGAACATAACACCCAACCCTGTTCCTATTTCTCCCCTTTACACGTAAACCTCACCGTGCGCCTAACTTTAACCTCTTATCCTAACATTAACGCATAACCCATTTCCTGAGAACAACCCCTATCCCATAATTCTAACCCTATCTCCTAGTCATCACTGTGACACCTAATCCCTAACCCTAATTCTAAACCGCTAACCCTAACCGTAACCCTACCTACAACCCTAACACTGACAGTAACCCTTACTTCTAACCCCAACGCTATGCCTAACAAAAACCCTAATCCTTGACCCTAACCCTTCACCCTAACCCCTAAGCTTTACCCTAACCCTTAACCCTAATCCTAATCCTAACCATTATACCTAACCCTAGCTCTTAAAGCTAACCCTAAACCTGACCCTCATGACTAGACCTAACCCTGGCACTAACCTAACACCTAACCCTAACCAGAACCCCTAAAGCTAACCCTGAACCCTATCCCTAACCCTAGCAGTAAACTTTAACCCTAAACCTAAACCCAACCCGTAACCCTAATCCTATCCTTTTACCCTAAAACTAACCCCTAAACCTAACCCCTATACCTCACCCTAACTCTAACCCCAATCCTAATTCTAACCATACCCCTTCATAAAACACTAACTTCTAACCGCTAACCCTAACACTAACCAAAAACCCTAATCACTAATCCCTAACCCTAACGCTTAACCTTTACCCTGACCGTTAACCCTCACCCTAAATCTTAACACTGACCCTAACCTTAACCTTTAACTCTAAGCCTAACCCTTAAGCCTACAGTAAGGAAGACCCTTAATGCTAATGGGATCCCTTATCCCTAACCCTAACACTACAGCTAAAAATAACCCTAACCTTGGATCCTTAAACCTAACCCCTAACACTTACTTTAACCCCAAACCCTAACCCTAATCCTAAGCATTAAACCTAACCCTATCTCTTAACCCTAACGCTAGCCCTTACCCTAACGCCTAGATCTAACCCTAAATCTAACCTACCGCCTAATCCTAACCTTAAGCCCTAATGCTAACACTAACCCTGAACCCTAAACCTACCCGTAACCCTTAACACTAACCCTATCCGTGAACCTTAACCCTGACCCTAACCATTACCCACACCCAAGCATTTAACCCTGATTCTAACCCTAATCCTTAATTCTAACCCTAACACTAAAACCTAACCCTAAGCCCAACCCTTATCCCTAATCCTATCCCTTAACCCTAACCCTAAACCTAATGCTACCCCCTAAACGTAACCCTAACCGTGACCAGTAAACCTAATCCTAACCTCTAACACAAACCATAGCACATAACTCTAACCCTAAAACTAACCCTAACCCTCACCCTAACCCTAAACCCTAACTCTTAACCTTAACCCTAAGCGTTAACTCTCACGCTACCCTTTAATCCTAACCCTAATCATAATCTTCAACCCTAAACCTAACACTTAACCCTAACCCTGTACCAAACCCTAACCCCTCATCTTAACCCTAACCGTAAACCTCAACCCTAAACCAAAGTGTAACCATTAAACCTAAGAGTAACCTTTAACCCTAACCCTAATCCCTAACCCTAAGCCCTCACCCTAACACTAAACTTCATCCTTAACCCTAACCATAATCCTAACCCTAAATCTAATTCTCAGACTTCTTGCTTTCTTAGAGTTTAGAAAGCCTGCAATCCTCCCATGCCATGCGTGAAAGGAGGCTCTACCACTGTGTCCTGCATGAAACCCACGGGCCCATACCCAGAGTATGATAGAGTGGGTTCCCGGGTACAATCCCAGCCCCCTAAACTCCCCCCGCCCGCCTCATGCAGACAGGGCCCGAGCGCTAAGCATAAACAATACCTTTAACAGATAACCCTAACCCTGAACATAACACCCAACCCTGTTCCTATTTCTCCCCTTAACACATAAACCTCACCGTGCGCCTAACTTTAACCTCTTATCCTAACGTTAATGCATAACCCATTTCCTGAGAACAACCCCTATCCCATAATTCTAACCCTATCTCCTAGTCATCACTGTGACACCTAATCCCTAACCCTAATTTTAAACCGCTAACCCTAACCGTAACCCTACCTACAACCCTAACACTGACAGTAACCCTTACTTCTAACCCCAACGCTATGCCTAACAAAAACCCTAATCCTTGACCCTAACCCTTCACCCTAACCCCTAAGCCTTACCCTAACCCTTAACCCTAATCCTAATCCTAACCATTAAACCTAACCCTAGCTCTTCAAGCTAAGCCTAAACCTTACCCTCACGACTGGACCTAAATCTGACACTAACCTAACACCTAACCCTAACCAGAACCGCTAAGGCTAACCCTGAACCCTATCCCTAACCCTAGCAGTAAACTTTAACCCTAAACCTAAGCCCAACCCGTAACCCTAATCCTATCCTTTTACCCTAAAACTAACCCCTAAACCTAACCCCTATACCTCACCCTAACTCTAACCCCAATCCTAATTCTAACCATATCCCTTCATAAAACACTAACTCCTAACCGCTAACCCTAACACTAACCAAAAACCCTAATCACTAATCCCTAACCCTAACGCTTAACCTTTACCCTAACCGTTAACCCTCACCCTAAATCTTAACACTGACCCTAACCTTAACCTTTAACTCTAAACCTAACCCTTAACCCTACAGTAAGGAAGACCCTTAATGCTAATGGGATCCCTTAACCCTAACCCTAACACTACAGCTAAAAATAACCCTAACCTTGGATCCTTAAACCTAATCCCTAACACTTACTTTATCCCCAAACCCTAACCGTAATCCAAAGAATTAAACCTAACCCTATCTCTTAACCCTTAGGCTATCCCTTACCCTAACGCCTAGATCTAACCCTAAATCTAACCTACCGCCTAATCCTAACCTTAAGCCGTAATGCTAACTCTAACCCTGAACCCTAAACCTACCTGCAACCCTTAACACTAACCCTGTCCGTGAATCTTAACCCTGACCCTAACCATTACGTGCAAAAAAGCATTTAACCCTGACCCTAACTCTAATCCTTAATGATAACCCTAACACTAAACCCTAACCCTAAGCCCAACACTTAACCCTAATCCTATCGCTTAACCCTAACCCTAACCCTTAACCCTACAGTAAGGAAGACCCTTAATGCTAATGGGATCCCTTATCCCGAACCCTAACACTACAGCTAAAAATAACCCTAACCTTGGATCCTTAAACCTAACCCCTAACACTTACTTTAACCCCAAACCCTAACCCTAATCCTAAGCATTAAACCTAACCCTATCTCTTAACCCCAACGCTAGCCCTTACCCTAACGCCTAGATCTAACCCTAAATCTAACCTACCGCCTAATCCTACCCTTAAGCCCTAATGCTAACTCTAACCCTGATCCCTAAACCTACCCATAACCCTTAACACTAACCCTATCCGTGAACCTTAACCCTGACCCTAACCATTACCCGCACCCAAGCATTTAACCCTGACACTAACCCTAATCCTTAATGATAACCCTAACACTAAACCTTAACCCTTAGCCCAACACTTAACCCTAATCCTATCCCTTAACCCTAACCCTAATGCTAACCCCTAAACCTAACCCTCACCGTGACCAGTAAACCTAACCCTAACCTCTAACACAAACCATAGCACATAACTCTAACCCTAAAACTAACCCTAACCCTAACCCTAACCCTAAACCCTATCTCTTAACCTTAACCCTAAGCGTTAACTCTCACGCTAACCTTTAATCCTAACCCTAATCCTAATCTTCAACCCTAAACCTAACACTTAACCCTAACCCTGTACCTAACCCTAACCCCTCATCTTAACCCTCACCGTAAACCTCAACCCGAAACCAAAGTGTAACCGTTAAACCTAAGAGTAACCTTTAACCCTAACCCTAATCCCTAACCCTAAGCCCTCACCCTAACACTAAACTTCATCCTTAACCCTAACCAGAATCCTAACCCTAAATCTAATTCTCAGACTTCTTGCCTTCTTAGAGTTTGGAAAGCCTGCAATCCTCCCATGCCATGCGTGAAAGGAGGCTCTACCACTGTGTCCTGCATGAAACCCACGGGCCCATACCCAGAGGATGATAGAGTGGGTTCCCGGGTACAATCCCAGCCCCCTAAACTCCCCCCGCCCGCCTACTGCAGACAGGGCCCGTGCGCTAAGCATAAACAATACCTTTAACAGATAACCCTAACCCTGAACATAACACCCAACCCTGTTCCTATTTCTCCCCTTAACACGTATACCTCACCGTGCGCTTAACTTTAACCTCTTATCCTAACGTTAATGCATAACCCATTTCCTGAGAACAACCCGTATCCCATAATTCTAACCCTATCTCCTAGTCATCACTGTGACACCTAATCCCTAACCCTAATTCTAAACCGCTAACCCTAACCGTAACCCTACCTACAACCCTAACACTGACAGTAACCCTTACTTCTAACCCCAACGCTATGCCTAAAAAAAACCCTAACCCTTGACCCTAACCCTTCACCCTAACCCCTAAGCCTTACCCTAACCCTTAACCCTAATCCTAATCCTAACCATTAAACCTAAACCTAGCTCTTAAAGCTAACCCTAAACCTTACCCTCACGACTAGACCTAACCCTGACACTAACCTAACACCTAACCATAACCAGAACCCCTAAAGCTGACCCTGAACCCTATCCCTAACCCTAGCAGTAAACTTTAACCCTAAACCTAAGCCCAACCCGTAACCCTAATCCTATCCTTTTACCCTAAAACTAACCCCTAAACCTAACCCCTATACCTCACCCTAACTCTAACCCCAATCCTAATTCTAACCATACCCCTTCATAATACACTAACTCCTAACCGCTAACCCTAACACTAACCAGAAACCCTAATCACTAATCCCTAACCCTAACGCTTAACCTTTACCCTAACCGTTAACCCTCACCCTAAATCTTAACACTGACCCTAACCTTAACCTTTAACTCTAAGCCTAACCCTTAACCCTACAGTAAGGAAGACCCTTAATGCTAATGGGATCCCTTATCATTAACCCTAATACTACAGCTACAAATAACCCTAACCTTTGATCCTTAAACCTAACCCCTAACACTTACTTTAACCCCAAACCCTAACCCTAATCCTAAGCATTAAACCTAACCCTGTCTCTTAACCCTAACGCTAGCCCTTACCCTAACGCCTAGATCTAACCCTAAATCTAACCTACCGCCTAATCCTAACCTTAAGCCCTAATGCTAACTCTAACCCTCAACCCTAAACCTACCCGTAACCCTTAACACTAACCCTGTCCGTGAACCTTAACCCTGACCCTAACCATTACCCGCACCCAAGCATTTAACCCTGACCCTACCCCTAATCCTTAATTCTAACCCTAACACTAAACCCTAACCCTAAGCCCAACACTTAACCCAAATCCTATCCCTTAACCCTAACCCTAATGGAAACCCCTAAACGTAACCCTAACCGTCACCAGTAAATCTAACCCTAACCTCTAACACAAACCATAGCACATAACTCTAACCCTAAAACTAACCCTAACCCTAACCCTAACCCTGAACCCTAACTCTTAACCTTAACCCTAAGCGTTAACTCTCACGCTAACCTTTAATCCTAACCCTAATCCTAATCTTCAACCCTAAACCTAACACTTAACCCTAACCCTGTACCTAACCCTAACCCCTCATCTTAACCCTAACCGTAAACCTCAACACTAAACCAAAGTGTAACCGTTAAACATAAGAGTAACCTTTAACCCTAACCCTAATCCCTCACCCTAAGCCCTCACCCTAACACTAAACTTCATCCTTAACCCTAACCATAATCCTAACCCTAAATCTAATTCTCAGACTTCTTGCTTTCTTAGAGTTTAGAAAGCCTGCCATCCTCCCATGCCATGCGTGAAAGGAGGCTCTACCACTGTGTCCTGCATGAAACCCACGGGCCCATACCCAGAGGATGATAGAGTGGGTTCCCGGGTACAATCCCAGCCCCCTAAACTCCCCCCGCCCGCCTAATGCAGACAGGGCCCGTGCACTAAGCATAAACAATACCTTTAACAGATAACCCTAACCCTGAACATAACACCCAACCCTGTTCCTATTTCTCCCCTTAACACGTAAACCTCACCGTGCGCCTAACTTTAACCTCTTATCCTAACGTTAATGCATAACCCATTTCCTGAGAACAACCCCTATCCCATAATTCTAACCCTATCTCCTAGTCATCACTGTGACACCTAATCCCTAACCCAAATTCTAAACCGCTAACCCTAACCGTAACCCTACCTACAACCCTAATACTGACAGTAACCCTTACTTCTAACGCCAACGCTATGCCTAACAAAAACCCTAACCCTTGACCCTAACCCTTCACCCTAACCCCTAAGCCTTACCCTAACCCTTAACCCTAGTCTTAATCCCAACAATTAAACCTAACCCTAGCTCTTAAAGCTAACCCTAAACCTTACCCTCACGTCTAGAGCTAACCCTGACACTAACCTAACACCTAACCCTAACCAGAACCCCTAAAGCTAACCCTGAACCCTATCCCTAACCCTAGCAGTAAACTTTAACCCTAAACCTAAGCCCAACCCGTAACCCTAATCCTATCCTTTTACCCTAAAACTAACACCTAAACCTAACCCCTATACCTCACCCTAACTCTAACCCCAATCCTAATTCTAACCATACCCCTTCATAAAACACTAACCGCTAACCTAACACTAACCAAAAACCCTAATCACTCATCCCTAAAACTAACGCTTAATCTTTACCCTAACCGTTAACCCTCACCCTAAATCTTAACACTGACCCTAACCTTAACCTTTAACTCTAAGCGTAACCCTTAACCCTACAGTAAGGAAGACCCTTAATGCTAATGGGATCCCTTATCCCTAACCCTAACACTACAGCTAAAATTAACCTTAACCTTTGATCCTTAAACCTAACCCCTAACACTTACTTTAACCCCAAACCCTAACCCTAATCCTAAGCATTAAACCTAACCCTATCTCTTAACCCTAAAGCTAGCCATTACCCTAACGCCTAGATCTAACCCTAAATCTAACCTACCGCCTAATCCTAACCTTAAGCCCTCATGCTAACTCTAACCCTGAACCCTAAACCTACCCGTAACCCTTAACACTAACCCTATCCGTGAACCTTAACCCTGACCCTAACCATTACCCGCACCCAAGCATTTAACCCTGACCCTACCCCTAATCCTTAATGATAACCCTAACACTAAACCCTAACCCTAAGCCCAACACTTAACCCTAATACTGTCCCTTAACCCTAACCCTAATGCTAACACCTAAACGTAACCCTAACCGTGACCAGTAAACCTAACCCTAACCTCTAACACAAACCATAGCACATAACTCTAACCCTAAAACTAACCCTAACCCTAACCCTAACCCTAAACCCTAACTCTTAACCTTAACCCTAAGCGTTAACTCTCACCCTAACCTTTAGTCCTAACCCTAATCCTAATCTTCAACCCTAAACCTAATACTTAACCCTAACCCTCTACCAAACCCTAACCCCTCATCTTAACCCTAACCGTAAACCTCAACCCGAAACCAAAGTGTAACCGTTAAACCTAAGAGTAACCTTTAACCCTAACCCTAATCCCTAACCCTAAGCCCTCACCCTAACACTAAACTTCATCCTTAACCCTAACCATAATCCTAACCCTAAATCTCATTCTCAGACATCTTGGTTTCTTAGAGTTTAGAAAGCCTGCAATCCTCCCATGCCATGCGTGAAAGGATTCTCTACCACTGTGTCCTGCATGAAACCCACGGGCCCATACCCAGAGGATGATAGAGTGGGTTCCCGGGTACAATCCCAGCCCCCTAAACTCCCCCCGCCCGCCTAATGCAGACAGGGCCCGTGCGCTAAGCATAAACAATACCTTTAACAGATAACCCTAACCCTGAACATAACACCCAACCCTGTTCCTATTTCTCCCCTTAACACGTAAACCTCACCGTGCGCCTAACTTTAACCTCTTATCCTAACGTTAATGCATAACCCATTTCCTGAGAACAACCCCTATCCCATAATTCTAACTCTATCTCCTAGTCATCACTGTGACACCTAATCCCTAACCCTAATTCTAAACCGCTAACCCTAACCGTAACCCTACCTACAACCCTAACACTGACAGTAACCCTTACTTCTAACCCCAACGCTATGCCTAACAAAAACCCTAACCCTTGACCCTAACCCTTCACCCTAACCCCTAAGCCTTACCCTAACCCTTAACCCTAATCCTAATCCTAACCATTAAACCTAACCCTAGCTCTTAAAGCTAACCCTAAACCTTACCCTCACGACTAGTCCTAACCCTGACACTAACCTAACACCTAACCCTAACCAGAACCCCTAAAGCTAATCCTGAACCCTATCCATAACCATAGCAGTAAACCTTAACCCTAAGCCTAAGCCGAACCCGTAACCCTAATCCTATCCTTTTACCCTAAAACTAACCCCTAAACCTAACACCTATACCTCACCCTAACGCTAAACCCAATCCTAATTCTAACCATACCCCTTCATAAAACACTAACTCCTAACCGCTAACCCTAACACTAACCAAAAACCCTATTCACTAATCCCTAACCCTAACGCTTAATCTTTACCCTAGCCGTTAACCCTCACCCTAAATCTTAACACTGACCCTAACCTTAACCTTTAACTCTAAGCCTAACCCTTAACCCTACAGTAAGGAAGACCCTTAAGGCTAATGGGATCCCTTATCCCTAACCCTAACACTACAGCTAAAAATAACCCTAACCTTTGATCCTTAAACCTAACCCCTAACACTTACTTTAACCCCAAACCCTAACCCTAATCCTAAGCAGTAAACCTAACCCTATCTCTTAACCCTAACCCTAGCCCTTACCTAACGCCTAGATCTAACCCTAAATCTAACCTACCGCCTAATCCTAACCTTAAGCCCTAATGCTAACTCTAACCCTGAACCCTAAACCTACCCGTAACCCTTAACACTAACCCTATCCGTGAACCTTAATCCTGACCCTAACCATTACCCGCACCCAAGCATTTAACCCTGACCCTAACCCTAATCCTTAATGATAACCCTAACACTAAACCCTAACCCTAAGCCCAACACTTAACCCTAATCCTATCCCTTAACCCTAATCCTAATGCTAAGCCCTAAACGTAACCCTAACTGTGACCAATAAACCTAACCCTAACCTCTATCACAAACAATAGCACATAACCCTAACCCTAACATAACCCCTAACCCTAACCCTACCCCTACCCCTACCCATAACCCCTAACCCCTAACCCTAACCCTAACACCTAACCCTAACCCTAACCCTAACCCCTAACCCTAACCCCTAACCCTAACCCTAACCCCTAACCCCTAACCCTACCCTAACCCTAACCTAACCCTAACCCTAACCCTAAACCCTAACCCCAACCCCAACCACAACACTAACCCTAACACCTAACCCTAACCCTAACCCCTAACCCTACCCTACCGTAACTCTAACCCTAACCCTAAACCCTAACCAT